>NC_060186.1:54573975-54716475 GCF_021184085.1 Oncorhynchus gorbuscha
CACCCTCGCTCTCTCTCCCGCTCTCTCTCGCACCCTCTCTCTCTCTCTCCCACTCTCTCTGTCTCTCGCTCTCTCACTCTCTCTCCCTCTCTCTCTCTCTCTCCCGCTCTCTCTCGCACCCTCTCTCTCTCTCTCTCTCTCTCTCTCTCTCTCTCTCTCTCTCTCCTCTCTCTCTCTCTCTCTCTCTCTCTCTCTCTCTCTCTCTCTCTCTCTCTTTCTCTCTCTCTCATTCAATTCAAGGCATATGGTATCCTTTCTCAATAGCAAGGGTATCATCACTGAGTCTGTACATAGTTAAGGCCAAGTAGCATTCTAGTTTACTCTGTTTTTTTGTTAATTCTTTCCAATGGGTTAAGTAATTATCTTTTTGTTTTCTCATTATTTGGACGGGTCTAATTGTGTTGCTGCCCTGGGGCTCTGTGGGGTCTGTTTGTGTTTGTGAACAGAGCCCCAGGACCAGCTTGCTTAGTGGACTCTTCTCCAGGTTCATCTCTCTGTAGGTGATGGCTTTGTTATGGAAGGTTTGGGATTCACTTCCTTTTAGGTGATTGTAGAATTTAACATCTCTTTTCTGGATGTTGATATTCAGTGGGTATCGGCCTAATTCTGCTCTGCACGCATTGTTTGGTGTTTTACATTGTACACAGAGGATATTTTTGCAGAATTCTGCATGCATAGTCTCAATTTGTTGTTTGTCCCATTTTGTGAATTCTTGGTTGGTGATCGGACCCCAGACCTCAGATCCTAATTGGTATGTTGACTTTGATGTTCCTTTTGATGGCATAGAAGGCCCTTCTTGCCTTGTCTCTCAGCTTGTTCACAGCTTTGTGGAAGTTACCTGTGGTGCTGATGTTTAGGCCGAGGTATGTATAGTTTTTTGTTTGCTCTAGATGGAATTTGTATTTGTGGTCCTGGCGACTGGACCTTTTTTGGAACACCATTATTTTGGTCTTACTGAGATTTACTGTCAGGGTCCAGGTCTGGCCGAATCTGTGCAGAACATCTCCTCCCTCCTTAGTTGGGGACAGAAGCACCAGATCATCAGCAAACAGTAGACATTTGACTATAGATTCTAGTACTGTGAGGCTGAGTGTTGCAGACTATTCTAGAGTCCATGCCAATTCATTGATATATATGTTGAAGAGGGTGGGGCTTAAGCTGCATCCCTGTCTCACCCCACTACCCCGTGGAAATAAATAAATCAAATTTGGTCAATTTTAACTGCACGCTTGTTGTTTGTGTACATGGATTTTATAATGTTGTATGTTTTTCCCCCAACACCACTTTCCATCAATTTGTATAGCAGACCCTCATGCCAAATTGAGTCAAAGGCTTTTTTGAACTCAACAAAGCATGAGCAGACTTTGCTTTTGTTTTGATTTGTTTGTTTATCAATTAGGGTGTGCAGGGTGAATATGTGGTCTGTCATTCGGTAATTTGGTAAAAAGCCAATTTGACATTTGCTCAGAGTCTGCTGTTAATGATAACCCAGAGGATTTTCCCAAGGTTGCTGTTGACTCATATCCCACGGTAGTTATTGGGGTCAAATCTGTCTCCACTTTTGTGGATTGGGGTGATCAGTCCTTGGTTCCAAATATTGGGGAAGATGCCAGAGCTGAGGATGATTTTAAAGAGTTTAAGTATAGCCAATTGGAATTTTTTGTCTGTATATTTGATAATTTCTTTGAAGATACCATCAACACCACAGGCCTTTTGGGGTTTGAGGGTTTGTATTTTGTCCTGTAGTTCATTCTAGGTCATTTGAGAATCCAGTGGGTTCTGATAGTCTTTAATAGTTGATTCTAAGATTTGTATTTTATCATGCATATGTTTTTGCTGTTTGTTCTTTGTTATAGGGTTAAACAGATTGGCGAAGTGGTTTACCCATACATCTCCATTTTGGATAGATAACTCTTTGTGTTGTTTGTTTAGTGTTTTCACATTTTCCCAGAAGTGGTTAGAGTATATGGATTCTTCAATTACATTGAGCTGATTTTTGACGTGCTGTTCCTTCGTTTTCCGTAGTGTATGTCTGTATTGTTTTAGTGATTCACCATAGTGAAGGCGTAGACTCAGGCTTTCTCTATGTTTTTGGTTGGATAGGTTTCTCAATTTCTTTCTTAGGTTTTTGCATCCTTCATCAAACCATTTGTCATTGTTGTTAATTTTTTTTCTGTTTGACATTTTTAGATTTGATGGGGAAGCTGAGAGGTCAAATATACTGTTCAGGTTTTCTACTGCCAAGTTTACACCTTCACTATTACGTTTTGTCCAGAAAGTTGTCTAAAGGGATTGAATTTGTTGTTGCCTAATTGTTTTTTGGTAGGTTTCCACACTGCATTCCTTCCATCTATAGCATTTCTTAATATTACTCAGTTCCTTTGGCTTTGATGCCTCGTGATTGAGTATTGCTCTGTTCAAGTAGACTGTGATTTTGCTGTGGTCTGATGGGGGTGTCAGTGGGCTGACTGTGAATGCTCTGAGAGACTCTGGGTTGAGGTCAGTGATAAAGTAGTCTACAGTACTACTGCCAAGAGTTGAGCTGTAGGTGTTCTCTCTCTCTCTTTCTCTCTCTCTCTCTCTCTCTCTCTCTCTCTCTCTCTCTCTCTCTCTCTCTCTCTCTCTCTCTCTCTCTCTCTCTCTCTCTCGCTCTCGCTCTCGCTCTCGCTCTCTCTTCTCTCCATCTTTCTCTCCCTCTCTCTCGCTCTCTCTCTCCTCTCTCTCCTCTCTCTCCCCCTCTCTCTCTCTCTCTCTCTGTCTCTCTCCTCTCCCCCTCTCTGTCTCTCTACCTCTCTCTCTCTCTCTCTCGCTCTCTCTTCTCTCCATCTTTCTCTCCCTCTCGCTCTCTCCTCTCCATCTTTCTATCCCTCTCTCTCTCTCTCTCTCTCCTCTCTCTCCTCTCTCTCTCCCTCTCTCCTCTCCCCCTCTCTCTCTCTCTGTCTCTCTCCTCTCCCCCTCTCTGTCTCTCTACATCTCTCTCTCTCCCTCTCTCTCTCTCCTCTCTCCATCTTTCTCTCTCTCTCCTCTCTCTCCTCTCTCTCTCCCTCTTTCTGTCTCTCTCCTCTCCCCTCTCTCTCTCTCCATCATTCTCTCTCTCTCCTCTCTCCATCGTTCTCTCTCTCCTCTCTCCATTGTTCTCTCTCTCTCTTTCTCTCTCCTCTCTCCATCATTCTCTCTCTCTCCTCTCTCCATCATTCTCTCTCTCTGTGTCTCTCTCCTCTCTCTCCATCGTTCTCTCTCTCTGTGTCTCTCTCCTCTCTCTCTTCTATCCTTAAACAGGAATGAGGAGCCTTTGCTTTGACAACAAAGCTAGTCAGAATGTCCTTTAGAAGACCTTGGCAACCACAAAGTGTAATTGGTTTTCAGAGATGACAGCATGTAAGGTTTTGCTGGGTCTTTTTCACTGCTTTATCTCCCTCGACAATATGTTATGTTATGGAAATAGCATCTCACCAGGATGAGAGAGAGAGTTAGAAGGGAAAGGGAACTTTCCATTCAGGCTTTCTCACTGAAAAACACTTTATTTGATCTTTTTACAATTCATAAAGTATGGTGTCTATTAAATTGATTCACAACCACTTACTCTGAATGAATGAAAGTCTTTGTTGAGAACAGCACATCTTCCTGGTGCCATTTATTTTCACTGAACCGTAAATTAGCTTTACTGCCTTGTTGCCGCTTTAATGTATTCCACTAGCAGCCTGTGCTGCTCATGCCTGCCCGGTGACACGGTTGAACAGTAATAGAAGTGACCTTCGTGTTGGGGCTGAAGGGACTCAGAGAGGGAAGAGGAGTGTGTGTGTGTTTGTTTCTATGGGTGTGTGACAATAGGAGTGACCTTCGTAGTGAGCTGAGCTGAAGGGACTCAGCGGAAAGATGGGGACTAAGTGATGTAGAAATGTTCCACACACACGCACACAATAACACACACAATAACACACTAAAACACACACTCATGATGAATGTCATATTGTACTTTTTCATACTTTTATTCTATTCACTCACATTCTACTAAACGCACGCACGCAAGCACGCAAGCACGCACACACACACACACACACACACACACACACACACACACACACACACACACACACACACACACACACACACACACACACACACACACACACACACACACACACACACACACACACACACACACACACACACACACACACACACACACACACACACGCTAGGCCTACACAGTACCACTATCAACCCCATAAAGTTTTAGCCTCAGGTAATGGTAGGAGAGACATTTACATCCAACCACCAGTCATGTGATTAGTTACCAAACACCCTGCTCCCTTCAGGTGAAATACCATCTATCTGACTTTCCAGGGGGATTCTAGGTGACTCGTGTCAAAAGGCTATTAGAATATTACAGCTTGATGTATAGTTTCTATAATGTTTATATGTGCATACTTAATGATAATGAATTGTGAATGTTGAAAAGCATTGTCTGTCCGTCCGTTCTTCTGTCCGTCTGCTAGCTGTCCATTCGGATACTCTATCCCCACAAATCTTCTGTCCGTCTGCTAGCTGTCCATTCGGATACTCTATCCCCACAAATCTTCTGTCCGTCTGCTAGCTGTCCATTCGGATACTCTATCCCCACAAATCTTCTGTCCGTCTGCTAGCTGTCCATTCGGATACTCTATCCCCACAAATCTTCTGTCCGTCTGCTAGCTGTCCATTCGGATACTCTATCCCCACAAATCTTCTGTCCGTCTGCTAGCTGTCCATTCGGATACTCTATCCCCACAAATCTTCTGTCTGTCTGCTAGCTGTCCATTCGGATACTCTATCCCCACAAATCTTCTGTCCGTCTGCTAGCTGTCCATTCGGATACTCTATCCCCACAAATCTTCTGTCCGTCTGCTAGCTGTCCATTCGGATACTCTATCCCCACAAATCTTCTGTCCGTCTGCTAGCTGTCCATTCGGATACTCTATCCCCACAAATCTTCTGTCCGTCTGCTAGCTGTCCATTCGGATACTCTATCCCCACAAATCTTCTGTCCGTCTGCTAGCTGTCCATTCGGATACTCTATCCCCACAAATCTTCTGTCTGTTTGCTAGCTGTCCATTCGGATACTCTATCCCCACAAATCTTCTGTCCGTCTGCTAGCTGTCCATTCGGATACTCTATCCCCACAAATCTTCTGTCTGTCTGCTAGCCATTCGTCCATTTCTGTCTGTCTGCTAGCTGTCCATTCGGATACTCTATCCCCACAAATCTTCTGTCCGTCTGCTAGCTGTCCATTCGGATACTCTATCCCCACAAATCTTCTGTCCGTCTGCTAGCTGTCCATTCGGATACTCTATCCCCACAAATCTTCTGTCTGTCTGCTAGCTGTCCATTCGGATACTCTATCCCCACAAATCTTCTGTCTGTCTGCTAGCTGTCCATTCGGATACTCTATCCCCACAAATCTTCTGTCTGTCTGCTAGCTGTCCATTCGGATACTCTATCCCCACAAATCTTCTGTCTGTCTGCTAGCTGTCCATTCGTATACTCTATCCCCACAAATCTTCTGTCTGTCTGCTAGCTGTCCATTCGGATACTCTATCCCCACAAATCTTCTGTCTGTCTGCTAGCTGTCCATTCGGATACTCTATCCCCACAAATCTTCTGTCTGTCTGCTAGCTGTCCATTCGGATACTCTATCCCCACAAATCTTCTGTCCGTCTGCTAGCTGTCCATTCGGATACTCTATCCCCACAAATCTTCTGTCCGTCTGCTAGCTGTCCATTCGGATACTCTATCCCCACAAATCTTCTGTCCGTCTGCTAGCTGTCCATTCGGATACTCTATCCCCACAAATCTTCTGTCTGTCTGCTAGCTGTCCATTCGGATACTCTATCCCCACAAATCTTCTGTCCGTCTGCTAGCTGTCCATTCGGATACTCTATCCCCACAAATCTTCTGTCTGTCTGCTAGCTGTCCATTCGGATACTCTATCCCCACAAATCTTCTGTCCGTCTGCTAGCTGTCCATTCGGATACTCTATCCCCACAAATCTTCTGTCTGTCTGCTAGCTGTCCATTCGGATACTCTATCCCCACAAATCTTCTGTCTGTCTGCTAGCTGTCCATTCGGATACTCTATCCCCACAAATCTTCTGTCCGTCTGCTAGCTGTCCATTCGTATACTCTATCCTCACAAATCTTCTGTCTGTCTGCTAGCTGTCCATTCGGATACTCTATCCCCACAAATCTTCTGTCCGTCTGCTAGCTGTCCATTCGGATACTCTATCCCCACAAATCTTCTGTCCGTTTGCTAGCTGTCCATTCGGATACTCTATCCCCACAAATCTTCTGTCTGTCTGCTAGCTGTCCATTCGGATACTCTATCCCCACAAATCTTCTGTCCGTCTGCTAGCTGTCCATTCGGATACTCTATCCCCACAAATCTTCTGTCCATCTGCTAGCTGTCCATTCGTATACTCTATCCCCACAAATCTTCTGTCTGTCTGCTAGCTGTCCATTCGGATACTCTATCCCCACAAATCTTCTGTCCGTCTGCTAGCTGTCCATTCGGATACTCTATCCCCACAAATCTTCTGTCCGTCTGCTAGCTGTCCATTCGGATACTCTATCCCCACAAATCTTCTGTCCGTCTGCTAGCTGTCCATTCGGATACTCTATCCCCACAAATCTTCTGTCCGTCTGCTAGCTGTCCATTCGGATACTCTATCCCCACAAATCTTCTGTCTGTCTGCTAGCTGTCCATTCGGATACTCTATCCCCACAAATCTTCTGTCTGTCTGCTAGCTGTCCATTCGGATACTCTATCCCCACAAATCTTCTGTCCGTCTGCTAGCTGTCCATTCGGATACTCTATCCCCACAAATCTTCTGTCCGTCTGCTAGCTGTCCATTCGTATACTCTATCCCCACAAATCTTCTGTCTGTCTGCTAGCTGTCCATTCGGATACTCTATCCCCACAAATCTTCTGTCTGTCTGCTAGCTGTCCATTCGGATACTCTATCCCCACAAATCTTCTGTCTGTCTGCTAGCTGTCCATTCGGATACTCTATCCCCACAAATCTTCTGTCTGTCTGCTAGCTGTCCATTCGGATACTCTATCCCCACAAATCTTCTGTCTGTCTGCTAGCTGTCCATTCGGATACTCTATCCCCACAAATCTTCTGTCTGTCTGCTAGCTGTCCATTCGGATACTCTATCCCCACAAATCTTCTGTCCGTCTGCTAGCTGTCCATTCGGATACTCTATCCCCACAAATCTTCTGTCTGTCTGCTAGCTGTCCATTCGGATACTCTATCCCCACAAATCTTCTGTCCGTCTGCTAGCTGTCCATTCGGATACTCTATCCCCACAAATCTTCTGTCTGTCTGCTAGCTGTCCATTCGGATACTCTATCCCCACAAATCTTCTGTCCGTCTGCTAGCTGTCCATTCGGATACTCTATCCCCACAAATCTTCTGTCCGTCTGCTAGCTGTCCATTCGGATACTCTATCCCCACAAATCTTCTGTCCGTCTGCTAGCTGTCCATTCGGATACTCTATCCCCACAAATCTTCTGTTTGTCTGCTAGCTGTCCATTCGTATACTCTATCCCCACAAATCTTCTGTCTGTCTGCTAGCTGTCCATTCGGATACTCTATCCCCACAAATCTTCTGTCTGTCTGCTAGCTGTCCATTCGGATACTCTATCCCCACAAATCTTCTGTCTGTCTGCTAGCTGTCCATTCGGTCGATACTCTATCCCCACAAATCTTCTGTCTGTCTGCTAGCTGTCCATTCGGATACTCTATCCCCACAAATCTTCTGTCCGTCTGCTAGCTGTCCATTCGGATACTCTATCCCCACAAATCTTCTGTCTGTCTGCTAGCTGTCCATTCGGATACTCTATCCCCACAAATCTTCTGTCTGTCTGCTAGCTGTCCATTCGGATACTCTATCCCCACAAATCTTCTGTCTGTCTGCTAGCTGTCCATTCGGATACTCTATCCCCACAAATCTTCTGTCTGTCTGCTAGCTGTCCATTCGGATACTCTATCCCCACAAATCTTCTGTCTGTCTGCTAGCTGTCCATTCGGATACTCTATCCCCACAAATCTTCTGTCTGTCTGCTAGCTGTCCATTCCATTCGGATACTCTATCCCCACAAATCTTCTGTCTGTCTGCTAGCTGTCCATTCGGATACTCTATCCCCACAAATCTTCTGTCTGTCTGCTAGCTGTCCATTCGGATACTCTATCCCCACAAATCTTCTGTCTGTCTGCTAGCTGTCCATTCGGATACTCTATCCCCACAAATCTTCTGTCTGTCTGCTAGCTGTCCATTCGGATACTCTATCCCCACAAATCTTCTGTCTGTCTGCTAGCTGTCCATTCGGATACTCTATCCCCACAAATCTTCTGTCTGTCTGCTAGCTGTCCATTCGGATACTCTATCCCCACAAATCTTCTGTCTGTCTGCTAGCTGTCCATTCGGATACTCTATCCCCACAAATCTTCTGTCTGTCTGCTAGCTGTCCATTCGGATACTCTATCCCCACAAATCTTCTGTCTGTCTGCTAGCTGTCCATTCGGATACTCTATCCCCACAAATCTTCTGTCTGTCTGCTAGCTGTCCATTCGGATACTCTATCCCCACAAATCTTCTGTCTGTCTGCTAGCTGTCCATTCGGATACTCTATCCCCACAAATCTTCTGTCTGTCTGCTAGCTGTCCATTCGGATACTCTATCCCCACAAATCTTCTGTCTGTCTGCTAGCTGTCCATTCGGATACTCTATCCCCACAAATCTTCTGTCTGTCTGCTAGCTGTCCATTCGGATACTCTATCCCCACAAATCTTCTGTCTGTCTGCTAGCTGTCCATTCGGATACTCTATCCCCACAAATCTTCTGTCTGTCTGCTAGCTGTCCATTCGGATACTCTATCCCCACAAATCTTCTGTCTGTCTGCTAGCTGTCCATTCGGATACTCTATCCCCACAAATCTTCTGTCTGTCTGCTAGCTGTCCATTCGGATACTCTATCCCCAAAATCTTCTGTCTGTCTGCTAGCTGTCCATTCGGATACTCTATCCCCACAAATCTTCTGTCCGTCTGCTAGCTGTCCATTCGGATACTCTATCCCCACAAATCTTCTGTCTGTCTGCTAGCTGTCCATTCGGATACTCTATCCCCACAAATCTTCTGTCTGTCTGCTAGCTGTCCATTCGGATACTCTATCCCCACAAATCTTCTGTCTGTCTGCTAGCTGTCCATTCGGATACTCTATCCCCACAAATCTTCTGTCTGTCTGCTAGCTGTCCATTCGGATACTCTATCCCCACAAATCTTCTGTCTGTCTGCTAGCTGTCCATTCGGATACTCTATCCCCACAAATCTTCTGTCTGTCTGCTAGCTGTCCATTCGGATACTCTATCCCCACAAATCTTCTGTCTGTCTGCTAGCTGTCCATTCGGATACTCTATCCCCACAAATCTTCTGTCCGTCTGCTAGCTGTCCATTCGGATACTCTATCCCCACAAATCTTCTGTCTGTCTGCTAGCTGTCCATTCGGATACTCTATCCCCACAAATCTTCTGTCTGTCTGCTAGCTGTCCATTCGGATACTCTATCCCCACAAATCTTCTGTCTGTCTGCTAGCTGTCCATTCGGATACTCTATCCCCACAAATCTTCTGTCTGTCTGCTAGCTGTCCATTCGGATACTCTATCCCCACAAATCTTCTGTCTGTCTGCTAGCTGTCCATTCGGATACTCTATCCCCACAAATCTTCTGCTTTCTTTTTCATGTTCAAATCTTCTGCTTTCTTAATATAACCTCTAACTTTCTCTGAAGTGGAAAATAATGATTTGATCGAAGTCTGTCCGTCCTCCCTTTGAGTTCTTTGTAATGATATTGACATTTTGCGACTCCCTGGCCCACTGTGTCCCCCACAGACAGACAGTCAGTCTGAACATCCTGAGTGATCACTCATTAGAACTGTCTAATTGACCTGTTCCCGGTTGATCCCTGGCTGCCAATTGGCACGGTGCACCCCACCTCGCTCTGACAAAGACATATCCGACAGTTGTTTGATATGGGCCGTTATCTGAGGCAGCAAAAACAAAGGACATTTACTTCATTCTCCTGTCAGAGCAATACGGGCCCCATTCATCTCGTGTTGCCAGACTCTGACATTCCCTCTGCTAAGTTTCAATCAGATTTATATCATATAAAACTGAGTTAAAATGTAATCAAGCTGATTATATTAATGTCAGTAGAAGAGCTCTGTCTGTCCGTCCGTCCGCGTCCGTCCGTCCGTCCGGTCTTGGAGTTGGCATTTAGTGACTGTGGGAAAGGTCTTAAGAGAGATCCTACTCAAATTAGTCTTGACGGCCTGGTTTCTAATTAAATGACTAATTATTTTAATTAAAAACACATTGCTGTAGTTGCTCAGCTATCTCAATGCCCCAGGAACAATAATTATACTAAATTAAAATGCAAAAAAGCTAAAAACTTGCTGACTGTCTTATGGAGTGAAAATATTGTCTAGCTTGGGCTAATGTTGTTACAATGCAAGATGTGCAGCTACACACACACACACACACACACACACACACACACACACACACACACACACACACACACACACACACACACACACACACACACACACACACACACACACACACACACACACACACACACACACACACACACACACACACTCTGACTGGTTAATTATTAGCTCTATGAGTCCTGTTGCTGTGCCCTGCCTATAGTCAGTACACAAAAAAACTAATTAACTGCTATCTGTTGATTCAGTTCTGTGGCGAGAGAGATACCTTGCAATCCTGTGTGGTCCATGCTATCATAACAGCTCAATAAAAACCAGAGAGCTAGTGATTGAATCAGATGCCTGTCAGGTGATATATGTATGCCTCTCAGCCCTCTAGAATCCTATCATGGTGATAAGGCTCTATCTGTTGGGACAGACCAGTTATGGATGTCACATTCAGAGGTAGGATCTTCATTTGATCACTCTTTTGTTGCTGAGAATTTTCCTGCTCAGCATGAAATTCAAACTTGTCGTGTATCTGAGTTTTAAAAAGGCTTCTAAAGTTTGTCATTTCCACTTTGACATTTCAGATTTGATTTGCCCTAACAAAAAATCTATCAGCCCCTACAAAAAAATGTCCATTCATTATAATCCACATAATAATTCACATTTCCTGTTGCTGCAGGATTATTTTCCTGCTGGAGCAAACTGTCTCAAATTAAGATCCTACATCTGTACTAGGTGCCGTCTGCCATAGACAAGACAGAACAATCTTATGTTCCCTAGTAGAGTAAATTATAGCTTGAGGATAATTTCAGCTATGCCTATTGTCTCGCTGTTCTCTTCACAAATGGGACTAAACTGGTAAATATCCCAAATTCTGACAGAATAATAGTTATTCCATAGTCGGATACTGTGGTATATGGTCTATATCAAGTATGTACAGGCCGGCCCATCGTGTGTGTGTGTGTGTGTGTGGTTGTTGCTGTCGTCATTGTTCCCTGGGAGGCTTGGTCTCCTAATGCACTGCGGTGTCAGTGAGGCGAAGGTCATGAGGTCACGCAGCGCTGCTGATTCCACAGCAAATGCTTCCGGGGATCAGGATGAGCTTACAGCTGCAAATCTGGGACAGCAGCACTCCCACATACTCAGAAATACTACCCAGTCATACACTGCCACAGCTATTCATGTCTTTAGGGTTTTCATGTGCCGTAGTGCTTCATGCTGTGTTATGGAATGATATTGAATCTGTAGAATATGTTCACTGGAGATGGCAGATGTATTCAGCTGTAGGGAGTCATAGTATTGTCCTGGTAGTGCTCGGAAGAGCTTTCTACAGTATTTGTAAGACAGAAGTGTTTTCTCCCCTTTCCACAGGTGGTGAGGCCTCTCGAGGTGTGTGTGTGTGTGCGTGTGTGCGTGCATTCGTTGGTTTGTTTACTGGCTGTTTCCTGCCATGCTGAGGGATGGAAAAAGGGTGGAAATATCCAGTTAGTGAGCATCCCAATGGCCCAGGGCTGGTAGCCAGGTCATAATCACCTCCACAGAGCAGACTATAGGAGGTAGCCAGGTCATAATCACCTCCACAGAGCAGACTATATGAGGTAGCCAGGTCATAATCACCTCCACAGCAGACTATAGGAGTAGCCAGGTCATAATCAGGTCATAATCACTCCACAGAGCAGACTATAGGAGGTAGCCAGGTCATAATCACCTCCACAGAGCAGACTATAGGAGGTAGCCAGGTCATAATCACCTCCACAGAGCAGACTATAGGAGGTAGCCAGGTCATAATCACCTCCACAGAGCAGACTATAGGAGGTAGCCAGGTCATAATCACCTCCACAGAGCAGACTATAGGAGGTAGCCAGGTCATAATCACCTCCACAGAGCAGACTATAGGAGGTAGCCAGGTCATAATCACCTCCACAGAGCAGACTATAGGAGGTAGCCAGGTCATAATCACCTCCACAGAGCAGACTATAGGAGGTAGCCAGGTCATAATCACCTCCACAGAGCAGACTATAGGAGGTAGCCAGGTCATAATCACCTCCACAGAGCAGACTATAGGAGGTAGCCAGGTCATAATCACCTCCACAGAGCAGACTATAGGAGGTAGCCAGGTCATAATCACCTCCACAGAGCAGACTATAGGAGGTAGCCAGGTCATAATCACCTCCACAGAGCAGACTATAGGAGGTAGCCAGGTCATAATCACCTCCACAGAGCAGACTATAGGAGGTAGCCAGGTCATAATCACCTCCACAGAGCAGACTATAGGAGGTAGCCAGGTCATAATCACCTCCACAGAGCAGACTATAGGAGGTAGCCAGGTCATAATCACCTCCACAGAGCAGACTATAGGAGGTAGGTCAGCAGACTAGGTCATAATCACCTCCACAGAGCAGACTATAGGAGGTAGGTAAATCATAATCACCTCCACAGAGCAGACTATAGGAGGTAGCCAGGTCATAATCACCTCCACAGAACAGACTATAGGAGGTAGGTAAGTCATAATCACCTCCACAGAGCAGACTATAGGAGGTAGGTAAGTCATAATCACCTCCACAGAGCAGACTATAGGAGGTAGGTAAGTCATAATCACCTCCACAGAGCAGACTATAGGAGGTAGCCAGGTCATAATCACCTCCACAGAACAGACTATATGAGGTAGCCAGGTCATAATCACCTCCACAGAGCAGACTATAGGAGGTAGCCAGGTCATAATCACCTCCACAGAGCAGACTATAGGAGGTAGCAAGGTCATAATCACCTCCACAGAACAGACTATAGGAGATAGCCAGGTCATAATCACCTCCACAGAGCAGACTATAGGACGTAGCTAGGTCAAAATCACCTCCACAGAGCAGACTATAGGAGGTAGGTAAGTCATAATCACCTCCACAGAGCAGACTATAGGAGGTAGGTAAGTCATAATCACCTCCACAGAGCAGACTATAGGAGGTAGCCAGGTCATAATCATCTCCACAGAGCAGACTATAGGACGTAGCTAGGTCAAAATCACCTCCACAGAGCAGACTATAGGAGGTAGGTAAGTCATAATCACCTCCACAGAGCAGACTATAGGAGGTAGGTAAGTCATAATCACCTCCACAGAGCAAACTATAGGAGGTGGTTCACATTCACAAACCCTCACCTCTGGGAGCCGTTTGTGTGTGTGTTTGTGTGTTCTCTGGGAGCTCTCCTAGGTCCTGAATAACAGCTTCCTGAGACACACACACACACACGCTGACTGGTGAGCTTCCATTCACAGCTCCTAACTAGTTTCCATAAGTCGGAGTTTGTATGCTAAACAAGTCCACCCAGCCACTTGAGAGGGAAATGGTGTTCAGGCCTGGAGATTGATTTCCATTTTGCTAAGGATACGGGTATTGATGTTCTTACCTCTTGTGTATGGATATTTTGCCTTGTTTGTGCAGTGCTGCCCAGCAATTCAGTAAAAGGTTGTTTTGAGTATAACTGCTGCTTCTTTGTCCAAAAATGCAGACTTTTCATTAAATTAAAGCTTTTTATATTTAGATAGGAAGGCTGGAGAAGAGAGAGAATGGGGGAGAAATATAGAGATAAGGCAGGTTGGAGCCGGGGGGGAAGAGTAAGAGAGGGGGAAGACAGGGAGAGAGAGAGATTATGGAGGGGAGAGGGAGGAGGAGATGTGTGTGCATGCATCTGTGGCTCAATCCCAATACCCCTCCCCCTTAGCCCTCCCCCTCCATTTTGCGCGATCCTGCAAGCCCCATCGAGTCCGAGTGGTGTCCCAATTCAACTTTGAGCAAGGCAAAGTGCCTCTCCAGCCCTCTAGTTGACCCTTCCATAAAGCAAATCAAGATGCAGACTTCCTATCGAGTGTTTCCCAAAACTCCCATGAAGCTCTGTGACCCAACCCTGGAGAGTTGCTTTTAGAATAATGGCTGACGAAAATACTATGATGGAAACAAATGTAATTAATTATAACTTACTTCATAATGAATCATGCAAAACATTTACACTTAAGATGAATATTTGTGTTAATGTGGAGACAAACTATTATGCATGTTTTGTCATAAACTACAGCCAGTGTTATTGACTTGTTAATTGTTTACTCCATGTGTAACTATGTTGTCTGTTCACACTGCTATGCTTTATCTTGGCCAGGTCGCAGTTGCAAATGAGAACCTGTTCTCAACTAGCCTACCTGGTTAAATAAAGGTGAAATAAAATAAAATAAATATTTAAAAAATAAAGTGAATTTACTACATTAGCCAGCTAGTTATACATTTAGCTTGTTATATGTGCGTTTTGACATTTGTATAAATTGTAGTTTGTGTTCTTTAATGTTTTAGGGACTCCTGAGCAAACAATCAAATCAGCCTGTCATCTTGTGAAAGCCAGAGGATGTAACGAATCTAGCTGAAACATTTACTGCAAGTTGAATGTACATTTTTAAGCTTGCCTTACTGTTCATGACAAAAAATATTTCTCCTGAATTCCAGCTGAAGTAACGTAGCTAACTCTTTTCTTGCCCATTGTGTAGTTGAGGATGAAAAAAACCTGCTTCCCTATGGATGCATAGCTATGTAGGAACAGTAGAATAGTGGCTTTAATTTCTTCCACTGGTTATTCATAAATCACCAAGAATTGCAGAAAATGACTGAGTGGAAGAAATGCGACTGTAACATGTCAAATCTATTATGGAATGAAATTCCTGCTTCAGTACTACTTCACATTGAACTCCAGCCAGAGGATGGGTACATTACTACTCCACATTGAACTCCAGCCAGAGGATGGGTACATTACTACTCCACATTGAACTACAGCCAGAGGATGGGTACATTACTACTTCACATTGAACGACAGCCAGAGGATGGGTACATTACTACTCCACATTGAACTACAGCCAGAGGATGGGTACATTACTAATCCACATTGAACTCCAGCCAGAGGATGGGTACATTACTACTCCACATTGAACTACCGCCAGAGGATGGGTACATTACTACTCCACATTGAACTACAGCCAGAGGATGGGTACATTACTACTCCACATTAAACTACAGCCAGAGGATGGGTACAATACTACTCCACATTGAACTACAGCCAGAGGATAGGTACATTACTACTCCACATTGAACTATCACCAGAGGATGGGTACATTACTACTCCACATTGAACTACAGCCAGAGGATGGGTACATTACTACTCCACATTGAACTACAGCCAGAGGATGGGTACATTACTACTCCACATTGAACTACAGCCAGAGGATGGGTACATTACTACTCCACATTGAACTACAGCCAGAGGATGGGTACATTACTACTCCACATTGAACTACAGCCAGAGGATGGGTACATTACTACTCCACATTGAACTACAGCCAGAGGATGGGTACATTACTACTCCACATTGAACTACAGCCAGAGGATAGGTACATTACTACTCCACATTGAACTATCACCAGAGGATGGGTGCATTACTACTCCACATTGAACTACAGCCAGAGGATGGGTACATTACTACTCCACATTGAACTACCGCCAGAGGACGGGTACATTACTACTCCATATTGAACTACAGCCAGAGGATGGGTACATTACTACTCCACATTGAACTTCAGCCAGAGGATAGGTACATTACGGGAATATTGAAGTTTTGCAGTTAGTTGCTCACATGAATGGTCTGTATTTGTGGTATGAGAAATAGAAGTAGTAGAAAAGCTGTTGCTGCTACCAGGACAGGCATTTTGAAAAACACAAGGCTCTTAGTCAATCAATTCCTTTGGCGGCTTCTGCTGTTTCCGAGTGATCCAGTGATGTCATATTTATCTCTAACTACCACCAGTTGCTCCGTTTGAGGGACACTACTCCACCCAGGGACACTCGAAAAAAACAAGGGGAGGGCTAAGGGGGCGGATTGAACCTGTGTGTGCGTCCGTGCGTTTGTTCCTGGCTGCTGACGCCAATGGCCGAGTGTTTGTGTGTGTCATCAGTCAGACTGCTGGAGGAGCCTTAGGTTGGTTTTCATAGTGAGATGCTCTTCCCTGCAGGGTGGGCCCTGGAGGCACACAGAAGCTGGGCCACATCCCTGACAGACATGATGCATAGACAGGCATACATACACACACATGAATGCACACACACACAAATGCACGCAGACACAAATGAAGAACACACACACACCGTCCCAGCATTCAACCCCGCAGGCCACCAGCTGGAGGGTAGGGCCCACTGTGGAGCTGTCAGTCAGGCTGGGAAGAGAGGAGAATGATATTAAGAGAGGCAGAGGGAGGGAGCGAGGGAGGGAGGGAGATGCCCAACCCTGCTAGGTTGTTGTTGCAACATTGTAGTACTGTGTCTCATTGAGCCATGGCATTTTTTCAAGAAGTCTGTGGAATGCATTCTGAGCTTGAACACTAGGTGGCAGGCTTGTTTGAAACAGCGCTAGCATGGTTCACTGGTCACCTGAGTAGCTCTTACAGTAAATGACTTAAATGTAAATGTAAATGTACCTCAAACACACTTCACATCTACACAGAGACAAACACAGCTTGGATGCTGTCATCATGTAGGCTTCATTATCATGTAGACAGGATATTTGTTTTGCAATCAAAATGGTTTCCTCCTGAAGAACATTTCAGCCGCGGGTTTTATAGAACCGTCCGATAACAATCTCTGCACATTGTAAGGAATGACAAATATCCTGTGTGGGCCAGCCCTAATGCCATGCCATTTAGTCATGTTGATAATATATGTTCTTCAGTAGAGTCTAATGGAAACTCTCTGAGACCTCCCATAGAGACAGAGAGACATGGGAAAACATAGAAAGCAGGGCTGCACGGGGAGAGGCACTGTGTTTTAGAGTATGATCTGGCTGGGAACTAGACTAGGGCCTGAATTCTATTGAACTCACCTCAGCTATGTTCAGGCAATGTACAAACAACTCCCGGTGTTTACATAATGTAGTTGTGCTGAAAACTGGGAGCCTCTACCTGTAATGGGTGTCTAACTTGGAGCTCGTTGTATGGTTTTACAGTAGTAACTCCAAATCATTCTGTGATTTGATTGGAACTTGGGGGAAAGAGCTATTAGGGAAATTCTGCAGCAGAGATTTGACTGAATTCCAGTTGTGTTTGTTGTTCGATGAGTCTAGACTCTAGCTGGGTGAGTGCTGTGTTGTGGGTGGCTGTGTTGTTGCTCAGTGAGTGCTCAGTCAATCGTCACAATGAGGGGGAACATTGCAACATCCTGCTTCAGGCCCCCGGCTTTGTCCCAAGTGGAAAATCTATAAATTGCTGAATGTTGGGGGGAGAGAGGGAGGAGGCATGTCGTCCATTACTGCTAAGAATCAACTGCCTGTCAACTGAATGCAGGGAGGAGGGAGGAGGTGTGGGGGGGCTGGATGTACAGTAAAATCACTCTGCTACTCTACGTGGTCACACCCCCATTTTGTGTTAAAACTACTCTGGTCATGGTGTTGATCTTTTTTTTTTTACCTCTTTTTCCTCCCCAGTTGGTAGTTACAGTCTTGTCTCATCGCTGCAACTCTCGCACAGACTCGGGAGAGGAGAAGGTAGAGAGCCTTGCATCCTCCGAAACACAACCCATCCAAGCCGTACTAGTTCTTGACACAACGCCCACATAACCCGGAAGCCAGCCACACCAATGTGTCGGAGGGAACACCATACACCTGGTGGCCATGTCAGCATGCAATGCGCCCGGCCCGCCACAGGATTCGCTAGTGCGCGATGGAACAAGGACATCCCTGCTGGCCAAACCCTCCCCTAACCCGAACGACTCTGGGCCAATTGTGCGCCGCTCCATGGTTCTCCTGGTCGCAGCCGGCTGCGACGGAGCCTGGACTCAAACCCAGAATCTCTACTGGCACAGATAGCACTGCAGTGCCTTTGACCACTGCACCACTCAGGAGGGTGTTGATCTTGTTGGAGTGAAAATGACACTAAATAGAGTAAATATCCAACACTTAGAAAGTGACTTAAATTGAACCCCAACTGCCATATGTATTGAACTCCCTTGCCATTTCTCACTTATCTGTGTTGTTTTGAATTAACAATCAACTACAGTAGAGTACATTTATATTTGCTTTAACTTCCTTTGAGTTTTAAGGGTATATAGCCTTATTTGAATATTTCTTAATATATCACATTATGGTGGTTTGCAGGAAGTTAGCCAGTACTTTTACATCACTTACAATTTGCATTGCCTGTCAGAGAAGGAAAGAGAGTATATGAAAGGAAGACTACCTACACCATGTAAACTGGAACCTCTATCTCACGGTCTATCTCCAACCACTTACAGATTGGATTAGTTAAGATATTGTATGTTTCTTATATTTGTGTAACATACGATCAAAAACAGTCAATGTACATGCGAAAACACAGATATTGAAACAAACAATAAAAAAAAATCTACCTGCAACAGAGCCTGCTGGGAAATATGACAATGAGGCCCCTCCCACATCTGTGGATAACTCCATAGACTTAACTCCCTGTCTCTGGTTACGGTTAATGGTGATAAAAGTACTCCGTCAGAATCAGCTCTTGAGGGTTAAGATCACTCCCAGTAGAGTCAATGTAACTCGACTGTATATAACACTGTGATTTCAACTATCCTTGATTTACTGTGTGCCTGCCTGTGTGTGTAACCAGGAAGTACTGTAGTGTTATGCTCTGTCTGTGACCTGCCCTCTGTGCTTTGTGGTAGAGGAGAGACATTTATTAGCCATAGAGTAGCAGAGTGCCAGTTTGTTTGAACTCTACCCTACTATGCCCTTTAACTGGCCACTGCTATGACTGCTTCCTGTTAAAAGGTCTCTTCCGTTGAGTCATTTGTTTTCAGTGAGTATTTCATTGACGCAAGCAATACCTGTCTCATGTATATGTTTCTCTATAATTTGTTTACTATATAGACCGCCCACTCTCCCCACCTAATATAAGTTACTCTAGTTTGTTTATTGAAAGATTCCCCACATTGGTCTGTGAATACATAAATGAAGAAAAGAAAGCAGTGAATGAGAGAGACACACAGAGAGACACAGAGAGAGACAGAGAGACACAGAGAAAGACAGAGAGAGAGACACAGAGAGATACAGAGAAAGACAGAGAGAGATACACAGAGAGAGACAGAGAGAGAGAGACACAGAGACACACAGAGAGAGACAGAGAGACACAGAGAAAGACAGAGAGAGAGACACAGAGAGATACAGAGAGAGAGAGACACAGAGAAAGACAGAGAGAGAGACACAGAGAGACAGAGAAAGACAGGCAGAGAGACACACACAGAGAAAGACAGAGAGAGAGACACAGAGAGATACAGAGAGAGAGAGACAGAGAGAGAGACACACAGAGAGAGACACAGAGAGACAGAGAAAGACAGGCAGAGAGACACACACAGAGAAAGACAGAGAGAGAGAGACACAGAGAAAGACAGAGAGAGAGACACAGAGAGATACAGAGAGAGAGAGACACAGAGAGACAGAGAGAGAGAGACACAGAGAGTGACAGAGAGAGAGACACACAGAGAGAGACACAGAGAGACAGAGAAAGACAGGCAGAGAGACACACACAGAGAAAGACAGAGACACAGAGAAAGACAGAGAGAGAGAGACAAAGAGACACAGAGAGAGAGACACACACAGAGAGAGACACAGAGAGACAGAGAAAGACCGAGAGAGAGAGACACACACAGAGAAAGACAGAGAGACAGAGAAATACAGCGAGAGAGAGAGACACAGAGATAATTACTTGACACATTGGAAAGAATTAACAAAAAAACAGAGCAAACTAGAATGCTATTTGGCCCTACACAGAGAGTACACAGCGGCAGAATACCTGACCACTGTGACTGACCCAAAATTAAGGAAAGCTTTGACTATGTACAGACTCAGTGAGCATAGCCTTGCTATTGAGAAAGGCCGCCGTAGGCAGACATAGCTCTCAAGAGAAGACAGGCTATGTGCTCACTGCCCACAAAATGAGGTGGAAACTGAGCTGCACTTCCTAACCTCCTGCCCAATGTACAACCATATTAGAGAGACATATTTCCCTCAGATTACATAGATCCACAAAGAATTCGAAAACAAATCCAATTCTGAAAAACTCCCATATTTACTGGGTGAAATTCCACAGTGTGCCATCACAGCAGCAAGATTTGTGACCTGTTGCCACGAGAAAAGGGCAACCAGTGAAGAACACACACAATTGTAAATACAACCCATATTTTATGTTTATTTATTATATATAATATGACATTTGTAATGTCTTTATTGTTTTGAAACTTCTGTATGTGTAATGTTTACTGTTAATTTTTATTGTTTATTTCACTTTATATATTCACTTTATATATTATCTACCTCACTTGCTTTGGCAATGTTAACACATGTTTCCCATGCCAATAAAGCCCTTGAATTGAATTGAATTGAATTGAGAGACAGAGAGACACAGAGAAAGACACAGAGAAAGACACAGAGAGAGAGACACAGAGAGAGAGCGAGAGAGAGCGCAGGGCCCCCTGGCTCTGGTCTCTGATTGGTGAATTGGCCCCAGACAGCCAAGGTTAATTGCATTTTAAGACTGAACCAGATGAGGAATTATGAATGTCAGTCTCTCTGACCTCGCTGCATTGTGCCAGGCCTCCGACACACAAACACACGTCCTCAGAATGAGGACGAAAGGCATTTAGTGTCTAATTGGCTGTCTGAGGAGTGTGTTATTGTGTGGGGTGGGGCAGCAATGTCTCTCTGAAGGCTCATTGTATAGACACAAAGTGCACAGGCCTATTATTCACCCTCACATAAACCCTCAGCCCCTGGTACCTGTATCACCTGACCAGGCCTAACATACTATTGAGCTGGACTACACTGCTGATAAGCCTGGTAGGGTTAGGGTTGTGGGTTAGTGAAAGAAAGCAGAGAAAGAGCTTCTCAGAGTAAATCAACAATTGCTTTTATTTTGATGGAAATCTCCCTTGCTAACATCTTACCACAGGGTATGCATGCTCAAGTTGGTTTGGGTTTGGAAGATAATTATCTGATAAAAAGTGGCATCTTGTCAGAGGACATAAGACATGTTATAATGTAGTCCCTCACGCCATTCAGCCATGTAGCATCACATCAGGTCGTGTATAGTGTACAGTCAGGTAGGCAGGCCCTGGGGGTGTGTGACAGTATGACTCAGGTTCTCTGTAGGTTAGTCCAGGGTAAGATAAGGGTGCAGGTATCAGGGTATATTTAGCTTCTGAACAGTGAACTGAGTCCTGGAGACGGAAATAGCCTCAGAATGGAGGGATTCTGCACACTTGCTTGTGGGGAATGCATTAAAAGCCTGCATAAATATGAGGACTGTGCAAAAGTCTAGCCATTGTATGCAGTTAAAGGTATAGTTCACCCACATTTCAACACTACGCAACCTGTAAGCAGTCTATGGACAAGGTTTGACAGTGATCCATGTTTCCCTTGGCACTGTTTCCAAATGCATTTGTGGCACAAATCCCATCCAAGTCATGGTACCGATAGGCCTATTAGCATTTTTTTAGTCTGCCTTAATCAAAGCAAATTGTATTGGTCACATACACACATTTAGCAGATGTTATTGCGGGTGTAGCGAAACGCTTGTGTTCCTTGCTCCAACAGTGCAGTAATATCTAACAATTCACAACAACACACACATATCTAAAAGTAAAATAATGGAATTAAGAAATATATAAATATGGCATTGACTAGAATACAGTAGAATACAGTATATACATATGAAATTAGTAAAACAGTATGTAAACATTATTAAAGTCAATTGTGTTCCATTATAAAAGTGACCAGTGATTCCATGTCTATGTACACAGGGCAGCAGCCTCTAAGGTGCAGAGTTGAGTAACTGGGTGGTAGCCGGCTAGTGATGGCTATCTAACAGTCTGTTGACCTTGAGATAGAAGCTGTTTTTCAGTCTCTTGGTCCCAGCTTTGATGCACCTGTTCTAACCTCGCCTTCTGGATGACAGCGGGGTGGACAGGCCGTGGCTTGCGTGGTTGATGTCCTTGATGATCTTTTTGTCCTTCCTGTGACATCGGGTGCTGTAGGTGTCCTGGAGGGCAGGCAGTGTGCCCCCGGTGATGTGTTGGGCAGACCGCACCACTCACTGGAGAGCCCTGCAGTTGCGGGTGGTGCTGTTGCCGTACTAGGCGGTGATACAGCCCGACATGATGCTCTCAATTGTGCATCTGTAAAAGTTTGTGTGGGGTCTTAGGGGCCAAGCCAAATTTTTCAGCCTTCTGAGGTTGAAGAGGAGCTGTTGCGCCTTCTTCACCACACTGTCTGTGTGGGTGGACCATTTCAGATCATCAGTGATGTGTACGCCGAGAAACGTAAAGCTTTTCACCTTCTCCACTGCGATCCCGTCGATGTGGATGGGTGGCGTGCTCCCTCTGCTGTCTCCTGAAGTCCACGATCAGCTCCTTCGTTTTGTTGAGGGAGATATTTTTCTGGCACCACTCTGCCAGGGCCCTCACCTCCTCCCTGTAGGCTGTCTCGTCATTGTTGGTAATCAGGCCTACTACTGTTGTGTCGTCTGCAAACTTGATGATTGAGTTGGAGGCATGCGTGGCAATGTAGTCATGGGTGAACATTGAGCGCAGGAGGGGGCTGAGCACACACCCTTGTGGGGCCCCTGTGTTGAGGATCAGCGTAGTGGAGGTGCTGTTTCCTACCTTCACCACCTGGGGTGGCCCGTCAGGAAGTCCAGGACCCAGTTGCACAGGGCGGGGTTCAGACCCAGGGCCTGAAGCTTAATGATGAGCTTGGAGGATACTATGGTGTTGAAGGCTGAGCTATAGTCAATGAACAGCATTCTTACATAGGTATTCCTCTTGTCCAGATGTAATAGGGCAGTCTGCAATGCGATGGCGATTACACCGTCTTTGCATCTATTGGGGCGGTAGCAAATTGGGGTGGGTCTAGGGTGTCAGGTAAGGTAGAGGTGATATGATTCTTAACTAGCCTCTCAAAGCACTTCATGATGACAGAAGTGAGTACTACAGGGCGATAGGCATTTAGTTCAGTTACCTTTTGCTTTCTTGGGTACAGGAACAATGGTGGACATCTTGACGCAAGTGGGAACAGCAGACTGGGATAGGGAGAGATTGAATATGTCTGTGAACACTCCAGCTAGATGGTCTGCACATGCTCTGAGGACGCTGTTGTGGAAATTCTTACACAGGGACACTCGAAGTCAATCTTAAATTAATCATTGTTTATTGTCAGGGCACTGGAGAGGTTCCAGAAAACTTAATGCAACATAGTGAATGTTTTGTCAGGAGCTCTAACGGGGCAATCCCGTTAGTTCCCTTATATACTGCAGACAAGTGATATTTGCATGATTTATCTTATTCATCATTCATAATTAATTAACATTTGCTTCATTCATGTGACCAACCACTACCTTACGAGGCTTTTTCTCTCCAAGCTGAGACCTTGAAACTGAGATATCTTTCGTTCTCAAAACAATGTCTGGGCGTACTGCCAAATTTCAGATACTGAAAAAACAGAAAACTTGAGCATAACTATTCACCCCCCCCCCAAAGCCAATACTTTGTAGAGCCAAGTTTTGTAGCAATTACAGATGCAAGTCTCTTGGGGTATGTCTCTATATGATTGGCACATCTAGCCACTGGGAGTTTTACCCATTCTTCAAAGCAAAACTGCTCCAGCTCCTTCAAGTTGGATGGGTTCCGCTGGTGTACAGTAATCTTTAAGTCATACCACAGATTCTCAATTTGATTGAGTTCTAGGCTTCCAATACATTTAAATGTTTCCCCTTAAACCACTCGAGTGTTGCTTTAGCAAAATGCTTAGGGTCATTTTCCTGCTGGAAGGTGAACCTCCGCCCAGGTCTCAAATCTCTGGAAGACTGAAACAGGTTTCCCTCAAGAATAACCCTGTATTAACGCCATTCCATCATTCCTTCAATTCTGACCAGTTTCCCAGTCCCTGGCGATGGAAAAACATCCCCACACCATGATGGGATGGTATTCTCGGGGTGATGCGAGGTGTTGTGTATGCGCCAGACGTAGTGTTTTAGTCTCATCTAACCAGAGCACCTTCTTCCATATTTTTGGGGAGTCCCCAAATGCCTTTTGGCAAACACCAAATGTGTTTGCTTATTTCTTTCTTTAAGCAATGGCTTTTTTCTGTACATTCTTCTGTAAAGCCCAGCTGTGTGGAGTGTACAGCTTAAAGTGGTCCTATGGGCAGATACTCCGATCTCCACTGTGGAGCTTTGCAACTCCTTCAGGTGTACAATTAATATTTTAGCAAATTTCCGGTCACTTTCGCAACATACCCAGGTTTTCCGGAATTCCTTGTTAGAAGATTCCAGATTTCCTGCTTAGTCCATCCTGATTATAGAAATCTTCCAAACGGGATTTCAGGAAAATCTAGGAATTTGGGGAATTAGCCAGAATTCTGTAACCCTAACAATTCACCAGATCTAAAAATATATATAATGAGCTTAGTATTGGTACGTTTGAAAGATAAACCCACCCCTAAAAATAGCCTGTGTAACAAAAGTCACGTTGCCAATTTAGTAAACTACCGCTTCCTCATGATTCAGCTCACAACGAGGCTCGAACTCATGACCCCTGCCTTGCTAGCACACATGACTGTCCTCCTTAACAACGTACGAACTTCTTGAACTATCGAAAAGTATCTAATTCAATAGTGTCATTGGCGGAATTTCAAGCTAACTGTGGATTGAGATTATAGTCAATTCTTACCTCTGTTAGACTCACCCCTTCTAAACTCGCTATTCAGCAAGTGACCCCACACTGCCTTGCTTGTGAGTGTGCCTGCCCTTCTTGACAATGTACTGACCGTTTGAGCCATCGAAAAATATCTAATTTGATAGCTCCACAAGTTAGCCGTGGAGTGAGCTTACGGTATGTTAAAAACATCACTGTACACTGTTGACACCAGTTAATATTAGACTAACTGTCCATCAGTGTGTGTGTGTGTGTGTGTGTGTGTGTGTGTGTGTGTGTGTGTGTGTGTGTGTGTGTGTGTGTGTGTGTGTGTGTGTGTGTGTGTGTGTGTGTGTGTGTGTGTGTGCGTGTGTGTGTGGTGTGTGTGTGTGGTGTGGTGTGTGTGTGTGTGTGTGTCCACTGCCCCCCCCCCCTCCACAGAACCCAGCTGGCCGGGTCTGCGATGGGCAGTTGTGTGATTTATGAGTGGGGTGGAAGGAGTGTGCGAGCACCACGTCTGAGGGGTTACATGCTTACCCGTGGAGATTTTAGCATGTACATCTTGGTGGGGTAAAATAAATAAAAAGTGGGATGCACTATAAAGTGGGATACACTATAACGGTGACAAACTGTGCCCACAAACTGTTAGGGCCTACATAAAACTGTCCCAATAGCAGTCCCAACATCATACCACTGCTACACCTGGCTATCAGCGGAGCCTTGTCTGGCAGCGAAACAGTTCATTCAGTCTCATTTGCTTAAACAAATGTGGTTTCTAATGACAAATTGAGATGTACAAACTCTGGCATAAGGGGACGACAAGCGGATAAGAGGCAATCTGTAATTTCGATTAAGACTTTAACCTGTTGCGACGAGCAATCCCGTATCCGGGATCCTATTTATAGCCTCAAGCTCATTACCATAACGCAACGTTAACTATTAATGAAAATCGCAAATGAAATGAAATAAATATATTTGCTCTCAAGCTTAGCCTTTTGTTAACAACACTGTCATCTCAGATTTTCAAAATATGCTTTTGAACCATAGCTAAACAAGCATTTGTGTAAGAGTATTGATAGCCTAGCATAGCATAAAGCCTAGCCTTCAGCATGCAACATTTTCACAAAAAGAAGAAAAGCATTCAAATAAAATAATTTACCTTTGAAGAACTTCAGATGTTTTCAATGAGGAGACTCTCAGTTAGATAACAAATGTTCATTTTTTCCAAAAATATTATTTGTGTAGGACAAATCGCTCCGTTTTGTTCATCACGTTTGGGTAAGAAAAAACCAGAAGATTTCCAAATTAACTCCATAATAATGACAGAAACATGGCAAACGTTGTTTAGAATCAATCCTCAAGGTGTTTTTCACATATCTATCGATGATAAATCATTCGTGGCAGTTTGGTTTCTCTTCTGAAGAAAATGGAACGCGCATGGACCTGGAGATTACGCAATAATTTCGACAAAGGACACCGGGCGGACACCTGGTAAATGTAGTCTCTTATGGTCAATCTTCCAATGATATGCCTACAAATACGTCACAATGCTGGAGACACCTTGGGGAAACGACAGAAAGTGCAGGCTCATTCCTGGCGCATTCACAGCCATATAAGGAGACATTGGAACACAGAGCATTCAAAATCTGGACCATTTCCTGTATGAAATTTCATCTTGGTTTCGCCTGTAGCATTAGTTCTGGGGCACTCACAGATAATATCTTTGCAGTTTTGGAAACGTCAGTTTTTTCTTTCCAAATCTGTCAATTACATGCATAGTCGAGCATCTTTTCGTGACAAAATATCTTGTTTAAACCGGGAACGTTTTTTATCCAAAAATTAAGAGAGCGCCCCCTATCTCGAAGAAGTGAGCGAGCTAGGACGTACCTTAGTCAATATAACTATTTGTTTAAAACTCTTACAATATTCGATGATTACATTTATCTAGAACAGGTTATAGGCTACAGTTGAACAGTTAGAATAGTAGGCGAAAAAAGAGGGGTAAATAGACCAAATTACCGTTCAAAACGTATTTTCCCATTCGGAGCTCGTTTATTCCCGACTTCCCAGTTATCTTGAACTCACTGAAGTCAAGTTAACAGTTGTTTTGAGCGCGGCACAAATCACGCTTCATTGACAGCATGGCCAATGTTGAATGTTTATCATTTTAAACTTGGAAAAGAGACCCTTAATACCAGATTTTGGAACACACAGCCACTGTCACTGATTCCTTCCAAACCACTCGTTGAATTTGCTATTTCCAACTTGTGCAATTTTTATGTCCAATGGCCGATGAGCACGGATACGTTTTATCTATAATTTCTCTTCATTATTTATCTTCATATGACAAGGATTAAAAAGGATTTGCCAGTAGATTGTCAACTTGATTCATGAAGACTGCAAGCTAAGATTGTGTGTAACGTCTGCTTCCAACTCCTACTCTCAAACACGTAGATCCCCTGAACGCAGCTCACTTTCCAGCTCACACTCTCAAACACGTAGATCCCCTGAACGCAACTAGTTTTCCAGCTCACACTCTCAAACAACGTAGATCCCCTGAATGCAGCTCACTCTCCAGCTCACACTCTCAAACAACGTAGATCCCCTGAACGCAGCTCACTCTCCAGCTCACACTCTCATACACGTAGATCCACTGAACGCAGCTCACTCTCCAGCTCACACTCTCAAACACATAGAATCCCTGAACGCAGCTAATTTTCCAGCTCACACTCTCAAACAACATGGATCCCCTGAACGCATCTCACTTTCTAGCTCACACTCTCAAACAACGTTGATCCCCTGAACGCAGCTCACTCTCCAGATCCCAATCACCTGAATTCTGATCACCTGTTCACACACCTGTATTTCATTATCAAACGCACACAAACACACATACACATACACACCCACACACACACAGACTCTCCCTGCCAACAACAGGTGCGGTACAAGGGGGCACTGTGGGTGGCTGGCCGCCCGTCATTAGCACGGGCATCACCTTTTAGCTGTGCCACTCTCTGCCTCCCTCGTACCACCAGTGGATGTGTGGTCGAGTGATGTGTGGCTGTGCATGTAGGAATGGACATGTCGTCGGAGTCACTAAGTCTGAGCAATGGAAGGAGAACAGTGATGCTCTTTATTCCCCAACTGTCCAGTATTGACCAACCATATGTGTGTCTGTATAGTCATTACTGCTCTCCTAATGTGTGCTCTCCCAATGACTTTTGTTAACTTATGATCAAATACATTATAGATCCTCTTTAGAGTCTTTGGAAACTGAACCTGCTGTCTTGTTCTGCTTTGATTCCAGGGGACAACAATAATAATAACTTATGCCATGTTAATGATATCTGAGTGAGTGACTAACAAAATCAATGGACTAACTTACCAATCTAAAAATTGTTAACTGACGGCTAATTGAGTGAATGTCAGTGACTGACACATCAGTGAGACATACGAGAAAACTAGGGTTGGGCGATTTTTACGATAGCATCGTCTGTCAACGATGATTGACAGCCATCGTCAATGGTGACGACATTGTAATGTGACAGACGCTGGTGTAGCCTATTTGAACTTGACTGCCTCTGCACAGTACAGAATGTCGGGCAGCGCACAGCAGGCAGCACATGAATGACATTACTGGGTAATTTGCCTACTCATATTTGCTATAGCAATAAATATGCTTCAGAATACCAGAGAGGAATGTAGCTAGACCGAGCAGAGAATTCCACCAAAGCAGCGCAAAATGTCCAGTCAGAAAATATTGTTTCTCTCTCTCAACAGATTCAAGGGCCTTATAGCCTATTCATTTCTTTTCATAACGGACACTCCTTATTAACTATTTTGTGTCTATCAGTTTTTTTAAACATAGGCTATATTCTCTTCTCTCTCTCCATGACTTTGGGCAAGACTACGCTTTCATCGTTTTATGCATGGCTTTCTCCCGAACTAACAATGAATTCATCTAACGGAGTTCCATCTGAAAAAGTGATTTGAAGGTAGCCAGGGGACGAATAATGACAGAGAATATCAAAGACAATATCAATAACCTATAGAAAAATCTAGTTTAAGCTTATTAAGAAGAAAATGATCAGTGCGGGCAGGAAAAATGGCCCATGCGAGGTTGAAAACCAAATGGCCAATAACCTGTCCTCCTACTGGTCTATCATATAAGCTTTAAGACAAGTTAAAGTTATTATAACATTTCTCGTAAGACCAAATGCAGACTGTTGAAGTAACAATATGTATTACAGCAACAGGGGCAGGCAAACGACAGGTTAAGGCAGGCAGAGGTCGGAAATCCAGAGTAGAGGCAACGGTACAGGCATGCAGGCAGTCTCAGGGTCATGGGCAGGCAGAGTGGGCAGGCAGGCGGGCTTAGAGTCCAGACAGGCAAGTGTCAAAACCAGAAGCTGAGAAAAACCCTGGTTGACTTGACAAATAAGACGAACTGGCAACAGACAAACAGAGAACACCGGTATAAGTACCCAGGGTATAATGGAGGAATTGGGCAACACCTGGAGGGGGGTGAAGATCAGGTGAAACAGATCAGGGCGTGACAGTTATGAACAGTAGCCTATTTCTCAAATATTCTAATCGCCTAAGAAGGATTGTGGCGCTTTCAAAATAACACGAATGAAAGTCAAGAGTCTATAGGCCTCGGCATGGGCTTTAACATATTCTCAATCACTGCTTTATGAGAGAGAGAACAAACAATAGGCCTATTAAGAAAGTAGCATGACGCAAGTAAAGCAATTATTATCCAGAGACACTGACTGAGTTCCACATATATATATATATATATTTTTTTTAAATAAAGCAGCCTGGGGCCCTAAGCGACCGCTTATGATGCTTATGCCTGTAGTCGGCACTGCTAAAGTCAGTCCCTTGCCCCCACGTGTTCCTACTGGCGATTAAACTAAGGAAGAGGGACACAAAGGAGGACAGGGATGCAGTGGATCCAGAAGAACTCTGGAAGGAAGGCTTCACTCTACACTACGACACTATCCACTTGTGCCGATCACCTTAGAGAAACATCATTGAAGGAGCTTCTGGAGGAGAGTGAGGAGCTTCAGACACCGCTCAACAGCTGTAGAGGCAGATATCACTCTCTCATTCATGACGACAGGGAGGAGCACTCTCAGGCCACAGAGAAGATGCTAGAGAAGATCCAGAACACGGTGAGGATGAATGGAGAAGAACACTGCACCAATTTGATATACGAGGAAGCACAGAGAAAGATCAGAGAAGAGTTGATGAAGAACATTGCATTCGGTGTAGCTAGGGGTAACCGGTGCTGCAGTGGTAGTGGGAGGAGCAGCACTGGCCGTAGCACTTGCCCCTACACTTGCCGGAACTTTGTAGTAGGAGTAGGAGCTATGATGTGGACGGGAGCAGGTTTTATGTTCATTATAAACTGTTTTAGAATGCAGATGGAAAGGACAAAGCAGATGGATCAGAGCCAACAGTCCTACTGTAAACTTTAACATCACAATCAATTCATCAATCAGTTCATCCATCAATCCAACAATCCTCCACAAGTGACACAATTGACGTCAACGAGCATATCACAGGCAAGCCCTGAAAATCCATAAAGAAACTATCAAAGTACATCAGGTAAACCTGTAAGCGAAGCTAATCAGTTCATTTCACATTCCCAATAGTGGCTCAAACAATGTTACTCAAGTAACTGCAACTGTAGTTTAATATAATGTGTTTGCAGGTGTATGCAAATGCAACATTCTTTTCTACATTTGTGTAAACGTATGTTTACACACACACAGTCTAGTATCTTAGTCATGACACCAAGAGGTTTCCAATCTCTTGACAAAGTTGCTGTACCAAGGTCACAACAAAGTGTGTGTGATTGGTGTCATTGACTCAATAAAACATCTGTTTTATAAATGCATCCCTGTATTTGTCAGAGTGACAGTCCGATGTATATGTTTCACCTTTTGTTCTATTAGAACACAAGCCCACTTCCTCCTTTAACAATAGCCGTAATCTCAGACACCCAGATCAAAAATATTGCTTCATTGCATCAGATGCTACAGTAGTCTATCCACGAGAGATTACAATGGCCTAAAACAAGCCAAGGAAAATCCAGGGTAAGAGATGCAGTTTGACAGGAAACATCCACTCACTGTTCTCACTGGACCTGAAAATAAGCATCACTATTCAAGTAATTTGGCTATAAGGGTGCAGTGATGATCAGCTGTATACAGGTAGAAAGAATGACAGAGGAGCATGATTTCATAAGCCTACAACATTTGTCTCTGTATCTACTAACAGTCCACAGAATAATGTTAGTACAATGTATTACTAGTGTAGTAATTATGAGGGTCGTTCCACAAATCAAGTACATTTTGGTTAGTGTAACTTGGTCAAAATCATATAATTGATTCAGAGTCATTTAAAAGCACTCCACTTTTTCTGGAACACCCAAACAAGGGAAATCAAGATCCACCATTAGCATCAAGCTAAGATGATAGCACCACCTTGATTGGAACATTTGGATATAGGTGTCAAGAGAGACTGCGTGGGTGGGTGGGCTGGCAGAATTACATTTAGCATTTCCTTCCTGTCTCCTTTCTGATGGATGGTTTCTCTGCCTGTTCTACAGAGACAGAGAGGGAGAGAGAGAATCCTCACAGTTCTGCTTTGGAAAAGTTCTGCATATATAAGCATGATTTCTTAATTTGCATGTAAGTCATGAAAGTTTAAAAGTCATGCATTGGTGTCAATGGACAATTTGGGCAAAAGTTGAAGATGTGTTTCTTACCTTCATGCCTTGATAGCCTGGCTGACACGACGCAGTAGGACAGTGAGAGATGGTGTCAGCCAGACTACTTGATTTAGGGAGTGGGGATACCTAGTCAGTTGCACAACTGAATGGATTCCACTGAAATATGTGTTCCCGCATTTAACCCAACCCTTCTGAATCAGAGAGGTGTGGGGGCTGCCTTAATCCACATCCACATCATCGGCGCACGGGGAGCAGCTGTTGTTAGGGGTTAAGTGCCTTGCTCAAGGGCAGAACGTCAGATTTTACACCTTGCCGGCATGGGGATTCAAACCAGCAACCTTTCCGTTACTGGCCAAATGCTCTTAACCGCGAGGCAGCAGCCTCTGTTCGATATTTTCCAGTTTATGTTTCCACGTCGCACAAATGCTTTACGAGTCTTGATAACCCCAAGCAAATGCTTTACGAGTCTTGATAACCCCAAGCAAATGCTTTACGAGTCTTGATAACCCCAAGCAAATGCTTTACGAGTCTTGATAACCCCAAGCAAATGATTTTGTCTTTATCCAAAAGCTTTCTGCCGGCTCGATAAATCAATCCGTTTTGTGAAGTTTCTCAAAAAAAGAAGTTTTATCCTAACTCATTTATTTGTATACCGCTGTTCCATCTGGAAATACAGACATCCCACCTTAACCTTCCAAGTACTTTACTTAATAAGTACGTCACTGGTTTCACTCCTCCATCCACCTACAACCATCGAGATATATTCACTAATACCAGAATACTTAACTGGGATCTGTTGGTATTAAAGATACCCAAATATAACTTGACGGTGGAACTGCTTTCAGAAATATATTGGAAGCAATTTAAAAACATTAACACCACTGAAAGCCCAGGCTCAGAGAAAGCAGATGATCTTTTAATAAAGATGCATGAATGTGGAGGCGTTGTAAATCTCTCTGTGTTTGTGGTGGGACCTTGTAGTTTAGGTCAGAGTCTTTGTTGTGTCTCACTGAGTCTGTAATGAATGTGACACAACTCGTGGAGAGCTAGGAGCTTGTTATTCGCTCGTATTCCTGTTGTTCATGCTGTCTGTGACCAGGTTGGGTTGATCTATTCTGTTCTCACAGAGATTCAATCCTTTACAGCAGGATTACCCAAAAAAGAAACACCAGCAAATCAGTTTCAAGTGATTTAAATGTTTGGAAATCTGTTCTAAGGTATGCCCACGCATAATAGAGAGATATACACTGAGTATACAAAACATTATGAACACCTGCTCTTTCCATGACATAGACTGACCAGGTGAATCCAGGTGAAAGCTATATTCCCTTATATTCCCTTCACTTGTTAAGTCCACTTCAATCCGTGTAGATCAGGGATGGGTAACTGGTGTATGTGTGTATATATATATATATATATATTGTATATACATTGTAGAATAATAGTGAAGACATCAAAACTAGGAAATAACATGTCTGGTCTGGTCTGGTCTGTCTCTGTAGGTGATGGCTTTGTTATGGAAGATTTGGGAATCACTTCCTTTTAGGTGGCTGTAGAATTTAACCGCTCTTTTCTGGATTGTGATAATTAACACTCATTATTATTTGGTGTTTTACTTTGTATACAGAGAATACTTTATGCAGAATTCTGCATGCAGAGTCTGAATTTGGTGTTTGTCCCATTTTGTAAGATCTTGGTTGGTGAGCGAACCCCAGACCTCACAACCATAAAGGGCAATGTGTTCTATAACTGATTAAAGTATTTTTAGCCAGATCCTAATTGGTATCTCGAATTTGATGTGCCTTTTGATGGCATCGAAGGCCATTCTTGCCTTGTCTCTCAGCTCATTCACAGCTTTATGGATTTAACTGTGGCGCTGATGTTTAGGCCGAGGTATGTATTAGAGGTCGACCGATTAATCGGAATGGCCGATTAATTAGGGCCAATTTCAAGTTTTCATAACAATTTTAACTAGGGAAATTGTGTCACTTCTCTTGCGTTCTGTGCAAGCAGAGTCAGGGTATATGCTGCCTGGCTCGTTGCGAACTGTGTGAAGACCATTTCTTCCTAACAAAGACCGTAATTAATTTGGCAGAATTTTACATAATTATGCCATAATATTGAAAGTTGTGCAATGTAACAGCAATATTTAGACTTATGGATGCCACCCATTAGATAAAATACGGAACGGTTCCGTATTTCACTGAAAGAATAAACGTTTTGTTTTCGAAATGATAGTTTCCGGATTTGACCATATTAATGACCCAAGGCTCGTATTTCTGTGTTTTATTATATTATAATTAAGTCTATGATTTGATAGAGCAGTCTGACTGAGCGGTGGTAGGCAGCAGCAGGCTCGTAAGCATTCATTCAAACAGCACTTTCCTGCATTTGCCAGCAGGTCTTCGCTGTGCTGCTTCAAGCATGAGCATTGCGCTGTTTATGACTTCAAGCCTATCATCTCCCGAGATTAGGCTGGCAATACTAAAGTACCTATTAGAACATCCAATAGTCAAAGGTATATGAAATACAAATGGTATAGAGAGAAATAGTCCTATAATAACTACAAGCTAAGACTTCTTACCTGGGAATATTGAAGACTCATGTTAAAAGGAACCACCAGCTTTCATATGTTCTCATGTTCTGAGCAAGGAGCTTAAACGTTAGCTTTTTTACATGGCACATATTGCATTTTTACTTTCTTCTCCAACACTTTGTTTTTGCATTATTTAAACCAAATTGAACATGTTCCATTATTAATTTGAGACTAAATTGATTTTATTGATGTATTATATTAAGTTAAAATAAGTGTTCATTCAGTATTGTTGTAATTGTCATTATTACAAATAAATATATAAAAATCGGACGCTTCTTCGGTATCAGCTTTTTTTGGTCCTCCAATAATCGGTATCGGTGTTGAGAAATCATAATTGGTCGACCTCTAGTATGTATCGTTTTTTGCTTTAGGGCCATGGTGTCTAGATGGAATTTGTAGTTGTGGTCCTGGCGACTGGACCTTTTTTGGAACACCATTATTTGTGTCTTACTGAGATTTACTGTCAGGGCACAAGTCTGACAGAATCTGTGCAGAATATCTAGGTGCTGCAATAGGCCCTCCTTGGTCTCTCTCTTTCTCTTTCACTCTCATTTTCTCTCTATCACTCTCTCCTTCTCTCTCTCCCTCTCGCGCTCTCTCTCTGTCTCCCTCTCTCTGCAAATAAACATAAGTGATGACTTGTCTTCTGGCTGGTCTGACCAGATTAAACTCCCTGTTAGTGGAAGTAGACAAATAAACACTCTGCAGGATGATTCCACGATGCCAGATATATCTCCCTAGTAGTGCCATGCAGATTGGACGAGTGCATTGTAATCCTGTTAGCTCTCTCTCACTGTCACGCCAGGCCCTGCCACATCGGGAGGCAGCAGACACACACACCAACATTTATGCCACATACACAGACACACAACGTATGCAATTTCACTAACGTCTAATCATTTATTAATCTCCAGACTAGGGAACATGTCAGAGAAAGTTCAGCGTGTGCAAACATTCACATTATTGCCTCCATGCCCCTGAGTGTGTGTGTGTTTGTTCGTGTGTGTGTGCGCGTGTGTTCATGTGTGCGTGCATGCCTTTGTATGTGTGTGTTTGCTTAGTAACCCAAACATCGCCCTCGTTATTCTATTCCCCAGGGGGCACGCTAAATAAAAAATATTTTATTTTTGAACAGTACATTGATTTTTTTTGAACAGTACATTAATATTTTTCAATGGGGCTCTATACATTTGGGTTAGTTTTTCTTTTCTTCGCCTGAGTAGCCTCGTTTCACTGCCAAAAAACAAAATGAAAGCATCTAGTGTTCAGCGAAATAACAAAAGAATGTGAAACACAGGTAGCCTAGTCAAATAATGAACATCCAATCACATTAGTCGTTACTCACTCACAGGAAACCTTCACTCTTGCGCAGACATTGAGAAACAAAACATGACAATTTGAAAAATAAGCCACGGGAGTATTTTGGGCGAGAGTTAAGACGACTTTCGAGTAGTAAGACATGAACAAAAGCAACAGATTCCATTAAAACGGAGCTAGAAGTCATATATGGTGAGTTACTGAGTGGTTAGGACAGGCAAGCCCCATACTATTGTGGAGGACTTAATTCTTCCTGCTGCCGTGGTTATGGCTGGGACAATGCTGGGGGGGAAAGGCCCAAAAAAAACGATACAGACAATGCCTTCATCAAACAACACTGTTTCAGGACGCATCAGTGACATGGCAGGAGATGTTTTGAAACAATTACTGCTTCGCATACAAGCCAGATAATTATATGCGTTACAGCTGGATGAGTCAACAGACGTGGTGGGCCTGGCACAGCACCTGTTATATGTCTGTTACGTTTATGGAGGGTCAATTAAGGAAGACATCCTCTTCTGCAAACCACTGGAAATCAGGGCAACGTGGGAGGATATTTTTAAAGTACTGGACAGCTTTGTGATATCAAATGGACTTTGGTGGTCAAGATGTGTTGGTATCTGTACTGATGGCGTAAAAGCCATGACAGGGAGACATAGTGGAGTGGTAACGATGTGCAAGCAGTTGCTCCCGACGACACTTGGGTACACTGCAGCATCCACCGAGAGGCTTTTGCTGCCAAGGGAATGCCTGACAGCTTGAAAGACGTTTTGGACACTACAGTGAAAATGGTTAACTTCGTTAAAGCAAGGCCCCTGAACTCTTGTGTATTTTCTGCATTATGCAATGATATGGGCAGCGACCATGTACTGCTTTTACAACATACTGTGCTGGTTATCAAGGGGCAAAGTATTGACACGTTTTTTGAATTGAGAGACGAGTTTAAAGTTTTCTTTACTGACCACCATTTTCATTGTCTGACCGCTAGAATGATGACGAGTTTCTCACATGACTGCCCTATCTGGGTGTTGTCTTCTCTCGCCTGAATGATCTGAATCTAGGATTAACTTCTTATGGCTGCTGGGGCAGTATTGAGTAGCTTGGATGAAAAGGTGCTCAGAGTAAACTGCCGGCTCCTCAGTCCCAGTTGCTAATATATGCATAGTATTATTAGTATTGGATAGAAAACTGATTGAATGATGCCTGTGAGTATAACAGAACTCATATGGCAGGCAAAAACCTGAGAAATAATCCAACCAGGAAGTGGGAAATCTTGGTTGGTCAATTTTCAACCCAGCCCCTAATGAATACACAGTGGGATATTGGTTATGTTGCACTTCCGAAGGCTTCAACTGTCTTTAGAAACTTATTTGAGGATTCTACTGTGAAGTGGGACCGAATGAGAGAGGAAAGAGTCAGAGGTCTGCCAGCAGTCATGCACTGGTCACACGCATTTCACATGAGAGGTAGCTGCGTTCCTTTGCTTTTCTGAAGACAAAGGAATTCTCCAGTTGCAATATTATTGAGGTTTTATGTTAAAAACATCCTAAATAATTATTACATACATCGTTTGACATGTTTCTACGGACAGTAACGGAACTTTTTGACATTTCGTCTGCAACTAGGGAACGCGCTTCATGACTTTGGATTTGTTTACCAAACGTGCTAACAAAAGTAGCTCTTTGGACAAAAATGATGGATATTATAGAACAAATCAAACATTTAATGTGGAACTGAGATTCCTGGGAGTGCATTCTGATGAAGATCATCAAAGGTAAGTGAATATTTCTAATGTTAGTTCTGATTTCTGTTGACTCCAACATGGCAGATATCTCTATTTGTTTTCTGAGCGCCGTTATCAGATTATTACATGGTTTGCTTTTTCCATAACAGTTTTTTGAAATCTGACACAGCGGTTGCATTAAGAAGAAGTGTATCTATATTTCCATGTCTAACAATTGTATTTTCATCGACATTTATAATGAGTATTTCTGTAACATGATGTGGCTCTCTGCAATATCACCGGATGTTTTTGGAAGTAATGAACATAACGCGCCAATGTATACTGAGATTATTTTATATAGATATGCACTTTATCAAACAAAACATACATGTATTGTGTAACATGAGTGTCATCTGATGAAGATCATCAAACGTTAGTGATTCTTTTTATCTATATTTGTGCTTTTTGTGACTTCTCTCTTTGGCTGGAAAAATGGCAGAATTTTTCTGTGACTTGACAGTGATCAAACATAATCATTTGTGGTGCTTTCGCTGTAAAGCCTATTTGAAATTGGACACTTTGGTGGGATTAACAACAAGAATACCTTTAAAATGATATAAAATACATGTATGTTTGAGGAATTTTAATTATGAGATTTCTGTTGTTTGAATTTGGCGCTCTGCACTTTCACTGGCTGTTGTCATATCGATCCCGTTAACGGGATTGCAGCCCTAAGAAGTGTTAAAGGGACTCTCCGCAACTATATTCAATGTGCGGGACAAAATTGAGGCTATGATTAAGAAGTTGGAGCCAAATGTGATATAGCGAAGCACCTGAGTGAGTTGGGTGCGCAATTACACAGGTACTTTCCCGAAACGGACGACACAAACAACTGGATTCGTAATCCTTTCATGCCCTGCCTCAGTCCACTTACCGATATCTGAACAAGAGAGCCTCATCGAAATTGCAACAAGCGGTTCTGTGAAAATGTAATTTAATCAGAATCCACTGCCAGATTTCTGGATAGGGCTGCGCTCAGAGTTTCTTGCCTTGGCAAATCGCGCAATCGCGCTGTTTAGACTGATGCCCTTTGCAACCACGTATTGAGGTTGGATTCTGACAGTCAACTGATGGGTAACGGGCTGTCTTAGCTCCCAGTCTGTACTGCAGGGATCAGCCGCGGGCCGGCTATGACTCTCACACACGCACACACGCACGCAACCACACATGCACAGACACACACACACACACACACACACACATACACACACAAACGCGCTGCTTATAGCACTGCTGTTACCATTATTGCCGCAGCGGTTTGTTGCCAGTGCCATTTTCCTAGGTGGATGGTCATAAGCACCACACACTAGATGCACGCGCACACACACACACACACACACACACACACACACACGCACACACGCACACACGCACACACGCACACACGCACACACGCACACACACACACACACACACACACACACACACACACACACACACACACACACACACACACACACACACACACACACACACACACACACACACACACACACACACACAAACTCTGCCTGTTGTCCTTGGTGTCGATTACAACCCATCTCAGCCTGTCACAGTGGGGTGATGACCATTTTATTACATAAACACACCAGACTCACATGGACCCGTTTTGTGTCGTTGAGCTGAAAAGAAAATCTGGTATTGGCTTCGATACAGACAGTCCAGGCCTGCGTCGCTTAGACTAAGTGCGCTGGCTGAGACAGAGGCGGGGGGCTGGTTGCACAGACCACTACAGGGTGCTTGATAACAAACGCACACACAGACAGGCTGTCTGCGTGAGCGGAGCACTTTAAAAGCCACTTGTCCACATCTCAATAGAGAAGAAACATGAGTGACCGGAGCTAGAGAAGGACCGTAAACAGCACAGTCAATGGAATACATTCTACTCCTGATATCTGAAGCAAGTGCATCAAATGTAGGTTAAATGGAATTGATAAGCAGAACACTTCTCTGATGTGCACTTATCAGGGTCAACTGTACACGTTAAAACCAAAACATCAGTTAAAGCCAATAAAGCAAGAAGGGCTCCCTCTCTCCCAGGTTTCCTATAGTAAGTAAAGCCCAGTGTATCCGTTTAGCTGCTTATCTAAGGCCACACAAAGCCATCATCACCCCCCGGCAACAACACCTGCCTGCCTGTGTTGGTGGCAGGAATAATCTCTCTGTTGACCGTTGTCGGGAAACCCTTGATGATATAAAGGAGAGTCACAAGCGAAGGCCTAGCCAGTCTTCTAACCAGTTATTGACAGACAACTGTTGTGTGGGGAAATGGAACATCTAGTGTTCAGTGGAACAACGGCACAGAGAGACCTTTGTGACCAGCAAGACTCTGCTGGGAACTGGCTGTTGTCAATGGAGTCTCTGGACAACACAGACAGACAAAGCTGTTTCTAGCTTCAAGAAAGAGTGTTTCAACTTTGCACACAACCATACACAAAAATGTCAGTTTTGAGTACTTGTGTGGGCTACACACAAGAAATGCATACAGAAAAGCTTAGAATTCATTGATTCACCAAGTGTAATAACACTTGGTGAATCAAACAACAAAAGCTTCCATTGTCAGCAGAGCCCAGGTAGCCGTGACTAGGCTCCGCCACAAGGGTCAATGATTGTTTTCTGTCTTCTATTCACTCACTTCTCCCTTTTATTGCAGCTGGTGGGTTCTGCCTCCTGCACTCTGTTCTGTGTGTTTGTGTACTCAGGAGGACTAAAACAATGAAGAGCTGTGTTGTGGTGAATGACAGAGAGCCACCCTATCTTCTCTCTTTATTCAGAACCAGTCTGAAACAATGGGCCCTTCCCCGGGGACTCTGGTACTGACTGGGGCTGGCCTGGCTATACCTTGACGAGAATACTGTAGCGCTGCCAGGACCTGATGTGAGGAGGCCCAGAACTAATCTGTGAGGGGCTTTGTTATAGAAATGTCTCTAATCTAAAACTTCTGCCTCCCCTGCAGCACCGCCTCACTGAGCAGCCAGACCCAGTCACACTGCTATGCTGCTATCACAGTCAGCAGTCAGGGGAGAGGGGGAAGAGAGGAGAGGGGAGAGATGGGGGAAAGAGAGAGAGAGAGAGCAAGAGCAAGAGAGGGATGAGAGACAAAGAGAGGGAGGTGGAGATGGAGAGAGAGCAGAAAAAAGAGATATAGAGAGAGTGGGAGGTAGATGAGCTGGAGATGGAGAGAGAGCAGAAAGAGGGAGAAATAGAGAGAGGGGGATGTAGATGAGCTGGAGATGGAGAGAGAGCAGAAAGAGGGAGAAATAGAGAGAGGGGGATGTAGATGAGCTGGAGATGGAGAGAGAGCAGAAAGAGGGAGAAATAGATGGAGGGAGGGGGGGATGTAGATGAGCTGGAGATGGAGAGAGAGCAGAAAGAGGGAGAAATAGAGAGAGGGGGATGTAGATGAGCTGGAGATGGAGGGAGAGCAGAAAGCGGGAGAAATAGAGAGAGGGGGATGTAGATGAGCTGGAGATGGAGAGAGAGCAGAAAGCGGGAGAAATAGAGAGAGGGGGATGTAGATGAGCTGGAGATGGAGAGAGAGCAGAAAGCGAGAGAAATAGAGAGAGGGGGAGGTAGATGAGCTGGAGATGGAGGGAGAGCAGAAAGAGGGAGAAATAGAGAGAGGGGGAGGTAGATGAGCTGGAGATGGAGGGAGAGCAGAAAGAGGGAGAAATAGAGAGATGGGGAGGTAGATGAGCTGGAGATGGAGGGAGAGCAGAAAGAGGGAGAAATAGAGAGAGGGGGAGGTAGATGAGCTGGAGATGGAGAGAGAGAGCAGAAAGCGGGAGAAATAGAGAGAGGGGGAGGTAGATGAGCTAGAGATGGAGAGAGAGCAGAAAGAGGGAGAAATAGAGAGAGGGGGATGTAGATGAGCTGGAGATGGAGAGAGAGCAGAAAGTGGGAGAAATAGAGAGAGGGGGAGGTAGATGAGCTAGAGATGGAGAGAGAGCAGAAAGAGGGAGAAATAGAGAGAGGGGGATGTAGATGAGCTGGAGATGGAGAGAGAGCAGAAAGCGGGAGAAATAGAGAGAGGGGGAGGTAGATAAGCTGGAGATGGAGGGAGAGCAGAAAGCGGGAGAAATAGAGAGAGGGGGATGTAGATGAGCTGGAGATGGAGAGAGAGCAGAAAGAGGGAGAAATAGAGAGAGGGGGAGGTAGATGAGCTGGAGATGGAGAGAGAGCAGAAAGCGGGAGAAATAGAGAGAGGGGGAGGTAGATGAGCTAGAGATGGAGAGAGAGCAGAAATAGGGAGAAATAGAGAGAGGGGGAGGTAGATGAGCTGGAGATGGAGAGAGAGCAGAAAGAGGAAGAAATAGAGTGAGCTGAGAACATGGTGAGGTTGAGGTTCATATAAGGTAAGCAACTGAAGGTGTGATAAGCAACTGAAGGTGTGATAATCTACAGTTGCCGAGGGAAGTGAGAGAATGAGAGAAAGACAGGATTCACCAAACGTGAGAACTTAATGGAGAAGGAAAGATAAAGAAAGAAATGGATCCCAGAAAATATAAGAGGGGGAAATCAAAAGAAAGAGAGAATCGATGTATTGTCCAACACAAATGCCAAGGACTAAATAGTATGCCACAAACTGTCCCATAAGAGGCATAGTTGCACATACTGTAGGTGCCAGTCTGCCCATGTGAAGTGGAGACACTGAAGTCACAGGGATAAACAGCCATAGATGTATGTCTATCTATGGCTGTCTATTTCTACTTCCATCCCTGGACACAGGAATACAAGCTGCGGCTCTGTCTTCATGGAGCTGTGTAACACACATGACCTAGTCGTATCAGGTCTCCAGTAAAAGCAGGTGGCTAGATGGAGCCTATTTCCTCTCCATCAGTCTCTGCTACGGGTAACTGCCAAAATAAAGGAAACACCAACATAAAGTGTCTTCATAGGGCTTTGAGGCACCATGAGCCTTCAATGCACCTTGGCATAGATTCCACAAGTGGAACTCTATTGGAGGGATGCGGCACCATTCATTCATGACAAATTCCATAATTTGGTGTTTTGTTGATGGTGGTGAAAAGCACAGCCTCAGGGGCCGCTCCAGAATCTCCCGTAAGTGTTTCCTTTATTTTGGCAGTTGCCTGTTTGTCTCTGAGGGAGAGAGGAGTGGCTGCAGAACTTATTTTGCCACACTAATACTAGGACATGGGGAGGCGTCTCACACCAGCTCAAACCAGCTATCTCTCTCCTCACAGACAATCTCTGCAATGACGTCAAAGAGGCAGTGCACTTGCAGGCAAAGCTAGAGCAAGCTCAACTGTGTGCTTTCAGGGGTGTATCATGGTTAAAACTTTACAGCTCAGATCCACTTGCCTGTATTCATGTGTATATATATATATATATATATATAAATATATATATGAGAGAGAAGAGGGGGAAGAGAGAGAGAAAGAGGAAGGGGGAAGAGAGAACACAAGAGAAGAGGATGGAAAGAGAGAGAGGGAGAGAGCACAAGAGAAGAGGGGGAAAGAGAGAGGGGCAGAGAGCACAAGAGAAGAGGGGGAAAGAGAGAGGGGCAGAGAGCACAAGAGAAGAGGGGGAAAGAGAGACGGGGAGAGAGCACAAGAGAAGAGGGGGAAAGAGAGGGGAGAGAACATAAGAGAAGAGGGGGAAAGAGAGAGGGGGAGAGAGCACAAGAGAAGAGGGGGGAAAGAGAGACGGGGAGAGAGCACAAGAGAAGAGGGGGAAAGAGAGGGGAGAGAGCACAAGAGAAGAGGGGGAAAGAGAGGGGGAGAGAACATAAGAGAAGAGGGGGAAAAGAGAGAGGGGAGAGAGCACAAGAGAAGAGGGGGAAAGAGAGAGAACATAAGAGAAGAGGGGGAAAGAGAGAGGGGAGAGAACATAAGAGAAGAGGGGGAAAGAGAGGGGGGAGAGAACACAAGAGAAGAGGGGGAAAGAGAGGGGGAGAGAGCACAAGAGAAGAGGGGGAAAGAGGGGGGAGAGAGCACAAGAGAAGAGGGGGAAAGAGAGGGGAGAGAACACAAGAGAAGAGGGGGAAAGAGAGGGGGAGAGAGCACAAGAGAAGAGGGGGGAAAAGAGAGGGGGAGAGAACACAAGAGAAGAGGGGGGAAAGAGAGAGATGAGGCAGTGAAAGAGAGAGACAGAAGACTGCAGAGTGATCACCTGATTAATGAGAGGGCTGATGAAAGACTCATGTTGACGTCAATGGACTCAGCTCAGCAGCACACAATGTAGGGAGGAGGGGAGAGGTGGGAGAAAAGGGGGGAAGATGGGGAGATGAAGACAGGAGATGGAGAAAAGAAGAGGAATAGAAAGAGAACAGAATAAAAGGAAAAAGAGAGACATCGGAGCATGCATCAACCTGATCAGGTCAACCAAACTGAATCAGTAACCGGTCAACCAAACTGATCAGTAACCGGTCGCTGGTTCTAATCCCCCAGCCAGCAAGGTGGAAGGTTCTGCCCTTGAGCAAGGTAATTAACCTTCAAAAACCTTCAAAAACACCGGGTGCCGGTGATGTAGACAATGATTAAGGAAGCCCCTCGCACCTCTGATTCAGAGGGGTTGGGTTAAATGCAGAACACACATTTTGGTTGGATGTATTCAGTTGTGGAACTGACTAGATATCCCCTTTCCATTTTCAAAGACAGTAAAAAAAAATGTAATACAAATACCGAGCCAAATTGTATGAAACATGTTTTGAAAATTCCATTTTTTTATACTAATTCAGTTGCTCAGAGATTTTGTTGAACAAGTAATAACTCTCAAAAAGATAGGGGTCAAATCTTTTGGCACCCACTTTTCAATACCTCACCTTATGAGGACAACGGCATTGAGACTTGAAAAACATTGGAGAACACATTTTCCAAATCCTTGATATCCTTCATCTGCATTTATGGACTGCCCTTTTCAGTTCAAACCACAGGGTTTCAATTGGATTCAAATCTCGGAGTCTGAGAGGGTTGCTGTAGCCTAGTGCGCTCTGGGAAGTCAAAAGCGTTTCCTTGGTTACTGGAGAGCACCAGCAGAGGGGGAAGTGTCTCAATGCACCAGGGCATCCGCTCTGAAATGTCATTGAAGATAGACAGCAGAGCAGAGCAAAGCAGACGGACGGTGCAGGATTAGGGCCAATTTCTCCTGGATTAGGGACTATTTCTATGGGATTAGGTCCATTCCTCTGCTATGGGGTTTGAACAGTTTTCTGGTAGGGATTAATATATATCTCCATCTGAAATAGGTCAGGTGGATGGAGGAAGTGCCTGGAATACCATGGTAGTGGAGAGCGAGACAAACATACCGTTTAAACAGTCAGGCATGGAATAATGTGTAACACCACTCAGCTGAGTATGGCATATTTCATAACTCATGGACTCCAAGCATCATAGTATATTATAGCTGGCTGTCAGTCTGTTTGTGTTGTTAACCAGGAAGTAAAGTAACCTGATAGAGCAACAGCAGAGTCCAGCCCAGTCTGGACTTAACATCAGAACTATAAATAGCAGCACAGCTAGCCTGTCAGGATTTTAACTGAGGAGCTTCTCCTCTCCTGAGCAGCACAGAGAGAGAGACAGCAGGGGAAGAAGAGTTAACAAAACCCTGCACTCTTTATTTAACTAGGCAAGTCAGTTAAGAACAAATTCTTATTTACAAACCAAGATGACGCTGGTCCAATTGTGCGCCGCCCAAGGGACTCCCAATCCAGCCTGGATTTGGACCAGGGTGTCTGCAGTGACACCCCTAGGACTGAGATGCAGTGCCTTAGACCACTGAACCAGGGTGTCTGCAGTGACACCCCTAGCACTGAGATGCAGTGCCTTAGACCACTGAACCAGGGTGTCTGCAGTGACACCCCTAGCACTGAGATGCAGTGCCTTAGACCACTGAACCAGGGTGTCTGCAGTGTCACCCCTAGCACTGAGATGCAGTGCCTTAGACCACTGAACCAGGGTGTCTGCAGTGTCACCCCTAGCACTGAGATGCAGTGCCTTAGACCACTGAACCAGGGTGTCTGCAGTGACACCCCTAGCACTGAGATGCAGTGCCTTAGACCACTGAACCAGGGTGTCTGCAGTGTCACCCCTAGCACTGAGATGCAGTGCCTTAGACCTCTGAACCAGGGTGTCTGCAGTGTCACCCCTAGCACTGAGATGCAGTGCCTTAGACCACTGAACCAGGGTGTCTGCAGTGTCACCCCTAGCACTGAGATGCAGTGCCTTAGACCACTGAACCAGGGTGTCTGCAGTGTCACCCCTAGCACTGAGATGCAGTGCCTTCGACCACTGAACCAGGGTGTCTGCAGTGTCACCCCTAGCACTGAGATGCAGTGCCTTAGACCACTGCGACACCCAGGAGCCCACAAATAATAGTTCTTTATGTAATATGTAATAAATCAAAGCAAATGACAAGGTTGGGATATATTGGGATTAAGCAGTTTCCTTAAATAAATGCAATGCGGCCGGGCAAATCGATTAAGTGCTGGGATTTGGTCGGTTTCTCTGCGAGGCGAGGGATTAAGGCTCTTGTGTAAGCCCCCGAATGAGTCAATATTTGACAGCTCTGGACTGGACCTCCCTGTGTTTGATCCTGTCTGAAGAGGTGAGGGACGGCAGAGGAGTGTGTGTGTGTGTGTGTGTGTGTGTGTGTGTGTGTGTGTGTGTGTGTGTGTGTGTGTGTGTGTGTGTGTGTGTGTGTGTGTGTGTGTGTGTGTGTGTGTGTGTGTGTGTGTGTGTGTGTGTGTGTGTGTGTGTGTGTGTGTGTGTGCGCCTGCATGTGTACATCTCTTCATTTTCACGTTATATCCTTGTTTCCAGGAAAGGTTTAGTAAACAGACAATTATTCCATCCAATGTCCTTAGATTTATACTTCTCAAGACTTCATGAGGCCTGCAGCTGTTTTAATATGGTGAAACTACTCCTTTAAAAATATGTTTTTCAAAAGAAACATTGAACATCTAAAAGTCAAATCACAGTATAACAGCAGGTGAGCTGGTCATTTTCTGGTGTTGGTGAGGTGGAAAACTGAGCAGGTTGAGCATAACACAGTAATCCTGTTACCCAGAGATACACAGGCTAGAAATGGTTAAAAAAAATGTTGTGTGTTAGCTTGCATTCAATTGCAACTTCCTGCTGCACACATCAAGCTTCCATTCCGCCTGTCACAGGGGGATTCATGGCTGAATTAAGATGAAATCGTCAACCCTGTTACGGTCAACCCTGTTACGGTCAACCCTGTTACGGTCAACCCTGCTACTTTATTTGGCACGTAATAAGCCCATACTATAGTCATTTTAACCTCTTGAGATGGGAAAAAAGTGTTTTTGATAACGTTGAACATGTGCTCTGTATTTGGTGAAATCAAAAGTATTTTTTGGCCGTGTTACACTTCTCAAAAGGCAACGCACGACCCTTTGTGTGACAGCCAGGGACCATTGACCTTTTGAACTACTATCTCCATTCTATAACAACGAACGTCAGTATCTGCTGCAGCACACATGATCGAGGTAACTCCCAACCACCAACACGACACATAGCCATTGTTTTCCACTAGCTCAGGGTCTTTTCCACTTAAAGTAGCTAGGGTACTTTTCAATTCGCTAGTCCCCAAAAAAATCTCACAAGCCCTCTCCCGCTAGAATGAACAATATGCATATTCTAGCCATCTATTGATAGGACAGGTGCCTGTCAGTCACAAAGGGAGCGATGACAGGGAAACTTGCGGGTTTGACCGTCTGCTGTCTGTCCGCCTCTCGGTACCTGGGTGTGTGTGTTGTGTGCGCTGTGGTAGCGGTTGCATTTCTTTAAATGGAGGGAGAAAGCATGAATTAGCATGTTCCAAATAATTTGGTGATGATAGTCAAAATCCTGTTTTCTGACACTGCAGGGTTTTCCCACAATTAACGGATTCCCGTTTGTATCAGGAATGGTCCACCACCCAAAGGACATCCAGCAAACTTGACACAACTGTGTGAAGCAATGGAGATAACATGGACCAGCATCCTTGTGGAACGCTTTCGACACCTTGTACAGTCCATGCCCCGAAAATACGAGGCTGTTCAGAGGGCAAAATGGGGTGCAACGCAATATTAGGAAGGTGTTCCTCATGTTTTGTACACTCCGTGTATGTCCATGGTACTGCATCGGCACTAAAGATCACATTTGTATTTTTGATATGAAGTCCATCAGGACTTTCCAGACAGTGGCGTTAAAGTGAGTGACTCGTCAGTAGCTTACTGTATTGCATCGGTAAGAGAGCTGTTCCTTTGGCTCCCTAATTTGCATACTGGTAGGCATTTTGGTGATTATCTGCCCATAAGTTAGAAAAACGTTCAATGAATATGGTGAATCCTCCTCACTGTAGGCTCGTGGAGAGAGCCTCACTCTGGCGCAAAATATGATAAAAGAAAACTGATTTAGTTGTTTTAAAAGCTCATTTCAAAGATATTGATGTAGGTGTCGACAATGGAGTAGTCAACTACTGTTTTCTGTGTAGCAAAGCCCATGTTTAACACCTGCTTCATTCTTCAATCATACCAAGCCCGTGGTTAGTCAATCATACCAAGCCCATGGTTAGTCAGTCATACCAAGCCCGTGGTTAGTCAGTCATACCAAGCCCATGGTTAGTCAGTCATACCAAGCCCGTGGTTAGTCAGTCATACCAAGCCCGTGGTTAGTCAGTCATACCAAGCCCATGGTTAGTCAGTCATACCAAGCCCGTGGTTAGTCAATCATACCAAGCCCGTGGTTAGTCAGTCATACCAAGCCCGTGGTTAGTCAGTCATACCAAGCCCATGGTTAGTCAGTCATACCAAGCCCATGGTTAGTCAGTCATACCAAGCCCGTGGTTAGTCAGTCATACCAAGCCCATGGTTAGTCAGTCATACCAAGCCCATGGTTAGTCAGTCATACCAAGCCCATGGTTAGTCAGTCATACCAACTCTGTGGTTAGTCAGTCATACCAAGCCTGTGGTTAGTCAGTCATACCAAGCCCGTGGTTAGTCAGTCATACCAACCCCGTGGTTAGTCAGCCATACCAACCCCGTGGTTAGTCAGTCATACCAAGCCCGTGGTTAGTCAGTCATACCAACCCCGTGGTTAGTCAGTCATACCAAGCCTGTGGTTAGTCAGTCATACCAACCCCGTGGTTAGTCAGCCATACCAACCCCGTGGTTAGTCAGTCATACCAACCCCGTGGTTAGTCAGTCATACCAAGCCCGTGGTAGTCAGTCATACCAAGCCCGTGGTTAGTCAGCAGAATCTTACAGGTTTCTTTAAAGGCCCAGTACAGTCAGAATGATATGTTTCCTGTGTTTTATATCATATTGTGCAGCTGATGGACTTAACACTGTAAAAGTATGAAAAAACATCAGTCCATCCCTACTGGAGCCACGTTTCTCCCTCCTGCTACCCCTTGGCCTGCACGTACACCTTGGTCCACATGCCTCTCCTCATCTCCTATCTGTCTGTCAGCCTGCCAGGAAGGTTACTGTGGTCTCTGTTTACACAACTTTATCTAACTTTATCTTCACTCAACACTACACACACCTGACAGGTCCACAGCTGTACCACACATGACCCAGGGACCAGGAGTCCTCACAAGGACAGTACAACTAGCAAAATTCGAACAAGTGGGGACATTTCGCTGGTCCCCACAAGGAAAAAGTCTATTTTAGGCTTAGGGGTTAGGTTTAGGCTCAGGGTTACAATTAGGGTTAGGAGTTAAGGATAGGGTTATCGTATTACGTTTAGGGTTAAATTAAGGGTTCGGTTTATGGGTTAGGGAAAGTAGGATTTTCAATGGGAATCAATTGTTTGGTCGCCACAGTAATAGTAAAACAAATGTGTGTGTGTGTGTGCGTGTGCGTGTGTACGTGTGCCTGTGGTCGGGGGGGTGTCGGAGGCTGCTTTTCCATTAAGAAAGAACGATATAATGCTGCAGGATGGTTCTGTCAATACTCATGAATGTGAGAGAGGGAGAGAGGAGAGAGAAAGGGGTGAGTGATAGAGCAGTGAAATAAGAAGGGGAGATGGAGAGGAGAGAGGCAAACACATTCTACCCTAAAGTGTACCTGGTTAGTATACAGTCACACAATATCTCCATGTAACCTCCATGTAATAAACTGCCCTTTGCCTCAGCTTGATTGGTGTTCTGTGCATTGTATGTATTCCCATAGAGATAAGTACTAGTCATATCTATGTGTATTCCATGGAGGTAAATGAGTTGGCTGTATTCCATGAAGCCTCTGTTGTTAACCCTGGACAAATAGCCGCGTTTGACCACTGGGTGGCTCAGATACTAGGACCAAGAGGAGGAGATGTGATACAGTATGAACACAAAAGCACCCCTGTGAAATAACGTCAGCATTAGAGCCATGCATTATTCCTCATCATTTCATCCTTAATAGAAAATGTAAGTAAAAGTGAAAGTCACCCAGTAAAATAGTAATTGAGTAAAAGTATAAAAGTATCTGGTTTAAAATATACTTAAATACAAGTAAATACTATACATACAATTCCTTATATTAAGCAAACCAGGCACCCACCTAAAAAGAAATTCCGACAGCTAGGTTGCACACTCCAACACTCAGACATATTTGTGTTTAGTAAGTCCGCCAGATCAGAGGCAGTAGGGATGACAATGTGTTATATGGATAGGTGAGTGAATTGGAGCATATTTAAAAATATATATATATATTTCACCTTTATTTAACCAGGTAGGCCAGTTGAGAACAAGTTCTCATTTACAACTGCGACCTGGCCAAGATAAAGCAAAGCAATGCGACAAAAACAACAACACAGAGTTACACATAAACAAACTTACAGTCAATAACACAATAGAAAAAAAATCTGTCTTGTATTCAAGATCCTTAATGGCCTGGCTCCCCCTCCACTCAATATTTTTGTTAAACAGAAAACCCAGACATGTGGCAGCAGATCCACAAGGTCTGCCATGAGAGGTGACTGTATAGTTCCCCTAAGGAAAAGCACCTTTAGTAAATCTGCATTCTCTGTGAGAGCTTCCCATGTCTGGAATACACTGCCATCAGACACACATAACTGCACCACATATCACACTTTCACAAAATGCTTGAAGACCTGGCTAAAGGGCAATCAGATTTGTGAACATGGTCCCTAGCTGTGTGTTGCCGCTTTCCATGTTGTCTGTTGTCTGTAGCTTGTGAGGTGTGGAAACACTTTGTTGCTTTTATGAATTTTGTTTTGCTGCTTTTTGTTCTATGTTGCTCTGTCTGTATGCTATGTCTTGCTTGTCCTATGTTGCTATGTCTTGCTTGTTCTATGGTGCTATTGTCTATATTGTAATTGTTTTTAATAACCTGCCCAGGGACTGCGGTTGAAAATTAGCCGGCTGGCTAAAACCGGCACTTTTACTGAAACGTTGATTAATGTGCACTGTCCCTGTAAAAATAAAATAAACTAAACTAAACTAAACTATATACAGTGTGTGCAAATGTAGTAAGTTTGGTTGAGCATTCGAAATGTAACGAGTACTTTTGAGTGTCAGGGAAAATGTATGGGAGTAAAAAGTACATACAGTACCTTCAGAAAGTATTCACATCCCTTGACTTGATTAAATGTCGATTTTGTGTCACTGGCATACACACAATACCCTGTAACGTCAAAGTGGAATTGTGTTTTTTCAATTTTTTACAAATGAATTAAAAATGAAAAGCTGAAACATCTTGAGTCAATAACTATTCAACCGTTTGTTATGGCAATGTCAAAATGTACTTCAAAATGTATCTCAAGACCTGAAAATTATTGTCTAGCAATGATAAACAACCAATTTGACGGAGCTTGAATCATTTTTTAAGAATAATGGCCAAATGTTGCACAATCCAGGTGTGGAAAGCTCTTAGAGACTTACCCAGAAAGACTCACAGCTGTAATCACTGCCAAAGGTGCATCTACAAATTATGGACTCAGGGGTGTGAATACTTATGTAAATGAGATATTTCTGTATTTTATTTTCAATGCATTTGCAAACATTTCTAAAAACATGTTTTCACTTTGTCATTATGGGGTATTGTGTGTAGATGGGTGATAAAACATAATATCACATCCATTTTGAATTCAGGCTGTAACAACAAATTGTGGAATAAGTGAAGGGGTCTGAATAATTTCTGAAGGCAGTGTATTTTCGTTAGGAATGTAGTGGAGTAAAAGTAAAAGTTGTCAAATAGGAATGGTAAAGTCAACTACAAAACTACTTAAGTAGTACTTCAAAGTATGTTTACACGCCACTTTACACCACGGAGTACCACTGATATGATCCAACGATCATACTGCAGAATGTTATTGGAATCCTTTCCCAGAGCCCGGTGTGTCTCTTGATTTTAGGGAGCATGGTGTGGAATGTAAATCAGTGACAACGTGCAGGGTTTCATCAGACGCATAATAGCTCAGTTCCATGGTAGTAATACGTCTGTTATATTAACTGTGTGACTGCGTCTCTGTAACAAGCTTCCCAAATCAGAGTCTGCAGTGGTGGGATTCACGCCTCGGACAAAACGCTGTCTGTCTGTGTTGTTCAGTTAGACAAACAGTTTTGGCACCTCATCATTTTCTATTTGCGTCACTGCATTGCCCCACTAGTTCAGGATGAGAGAGACAAGCCGTACTCAGCGTAGAAAAGAATATCTGCCTTTTTTTACATTTTGTGTATGTGAGCGAGAATGTGTGTTTGGGGGGCAGTGATGTCATAACTGGAAGAGGGAGCGAGGGGAGGGGAGGCTAGTGGGCTGACTTCTCCCTCGGCGTCTCTGCTTCCCCAGCCAGCCCAGAGTAACACCCAGCCTGCCTCACTGCTAGAGACTACTACACAGTGGGCTCTTCAGAGCACAACACACTCACACAAACACACCGGCGAAAACACACACACAGGTGCTCCGGACCAGCTGTCCTTTGTAAAGCGAGCAGTAGATTCCAGCAGTTTCTTTTATCTGTCTGTCTGAACGGTGCAGAGAGGAGTGAGAATGCCTTCACGAAGCCTAGACTGTGATATCTCTGTCCTCATCGCCTGTGTGGTGGACGTTGAGGTGTTCACCAGTCAGGAGGTCAAGGTAGGACAAGATACACATACACACTCTTAGAAGGCAGCACAGAACATACACTTCACACACACACTTCAGAAGACAGGTTTAGAATTTGAGTTTGGGTTCTATGGGTTTGTCTAGGCTTCTTAAAAAACTATATTCAGCTGTATGCATTCTGTATGTACTCATCTTTATGCGTTCTGTATGTACTCAGCTGTATGCATTCTGTATGTACTCAACTGTATGCATTCTGTATGTACTCAGCTGTGTGCATTATGTATGTACTCATTTGTATGCATTCTGTATGTACTCAGCTGTATGCATTCTGTATGTATTCATCTGTAAGCATTCTGTATGTACTCAGCTGTATGCATCCTGTATGTAATCAGCTGTATGCATTCTGTATGTACTCATCTGTATGCAGAATTGTGTGCTTTAAGTCTAAGATTGCTGTAAAACTACTCTCAGTTTGTGTCTAAGACAGTGTTGTACAGTACTATTGTTTTTTCCCATCACCAGACGACTAGAAGATAAGACACCATGTCAATGTAAAGTAGTATTGATCCCATATTCATAGCACGCAATGACAACATCAAGCTTGTAACTCTACAAACTGGTTTGATGTATTTGCAGTTTGTTTTGGTTGTGATGAGTACATATAGAATGCATACAGAATATGGGACCAAATACTTAACTTTTGTCTACATTGATACACTATAAGTAAATTAGCCCCAATACTTTAAAGGCATACTGCAATATTTGGGCCATTTTTATATGTCTACTTTTTATGTCTCCCGAGTGGCACAGCAGTCTATGTCACTGCATTGCAGTGCTAGAGGTGTCGCTACAGACCCAGGTTCGATCCCGGGCTCTATCACAACCGGCCGTGATCGGGAGTCCCATAGGGCGGCGCACAATTGGCCCAGCATCATCTGGGTTTGGCCAGGGTAGGCTGTCATTGTAAATAAGCATTTGCTCTTAACTGACTTGTGTAATTAAATCAAGGTTAAATAAAAAATGTAAAAAGTAAAGTATGAAGGAAGTTAGAGGTATTTCCACAAGCCAATGTTAGTTAGCGCAATGAATGGAAGTCTACAGGTACGCTAGCATATGGAGGGGAGTTTGTGCACAACAAAGATTTGACATATTATACATATATAGTATTGTCTGAAGGCACTGCATGAAGTCGGTTTTAATTAGACTTCTAACACAGGGAACTTACTGTTGAGAGTTAGAATAATAGAATACACAAGGTGCAATTTCGAAATCTGGTTGTGCATCAGCAGTCACTTGGATAGCACATCAGTGTTTGTTTTTTTGATTGGTAAGTTAGTCTAGTGACCAGCTATCTGACCGTGGTAATTGATCCTCAGTTATCATAATAAAAACTGCCAACATTGTATGAAATTAGTTATAAAATTGCTAAATCTTCTCTAACATGGCAAAATGTGTAGAATTGCAGGAAATTAACTTTGAAACCATTTTTTTTCTCTTCGCTGTCACAAGGTCGGCCGTTAAAATATTTTCCACGAGCCATTGCGGCTCCTCAGGATGAGTTCTGTTTTTTTTTTTTGTGGCCTCCACCCCCATCAAAGTTGCCAATCCCTGATCTAACACATCAGCCTTTTTACTATTACTTTGATTCGATATGTGTTGGAAAAATTATGGTTTTAGGATGAAGTGTGTTGGACTTGCACTGCAAGCAAGATGCTGCAGCTTTGTTCTCCTTTTTCTCAACTGTTCATCATTTACTTGCACAAGACACAAACACGTGTCTGTAAGTGGAGCGTACGTCATCGCACCACACTCACAATCCATTCATAAAACCCCCCTGATGTGCTGCTCCAATGCATCACACCTTGGACAGACTGAATCTCACTGGGGAGCCTGAACTCTCTCTCACACACACACACACACACACACACACACACACACACACACACACACACACACACACACACACACACACACACACACACACACACACACACACACACACACACACACACACACACACACACACACACACACACACACACACACACACACACACACACACACACACACACACACACACACTAACTAACAGAGATCTAACTACACTACACACAGCCTCACACAAATCTACATTATCTAAACACAGCTCACAGACTTGGGTCTCTGGGTGAACAAATTAATTCTGTGAAAATGGGGATGAAATTTTAAGATTCCATGTACCAAATCTGGGTGAAAAAAACAACAGACTGCAGTTATTGGATTACAGTGCATTGACCCAAAAATAGGAAAGGAGGATCAGTCTGAGTCATCATTAATCCTCCCATTACATCCACATGTTTAATGTTTAATTAATCACTGTCTACTGCTCGGCTGCTCTGGTCTGGCTGCCATCCTCTCCACCATCTTCATTCTAGAATATAGAAGATTCTAGAATTTAGACTATCCTCTGATAGAAGATGAGGCAGTGAGAGACTGAAGAGATGAGGTTATGATTTGAGTGAGGGTTAACGCTTGGCTGGCACTAGGTATAATGAATACCTAATGTTCAGACTTGGTGATTGGTCAGATGGACAGATGAACAGAGAGACTGACGGAGGGACAGATAGACAGACATACATTTGTTATTATACATTTTGCCAGGCTTCCATATTCCTGCTGCCACAAAAACAAATGAATATGGAGTGATGTACAGTCGTGGCCAAAAGTTTTGAGAATGACACAAATATAAATTTTCACAACGTTTGCTGCTTCAGTGTCTTTAGATATTTTTATCAGATGTTATTATGGAATACTGAAGTATAATTACAAGAGTTTCATAAGTGTCAAAGGCTTTTTATTGACAATTACTTGAAGTTGATGCAAAGAGTCAATAATTGCAATGTTGACCCTTCTTTTTCAAGACCTCTGCAATCCGCCCTGGAATGCTGTCAATTAACTTCTGGGCCACAACCTGGCTGATGGCAGCCCATTCTTGCATAATCAATGCTTGGAGTTTGTCAGAATTTCTGGGTTTTTGTTTGTCCACCCGCCCCTTGAGGATTGACCACAAGTTCTCAATGGGATTAAGGTCAGTGGAGTTTCCTGGCCATGGACCCAAAATATAAATGTTTTGTTCCCCGAGCCACTTAGTTATCACTTTTGCCTTATGGCAAGGTGCTCCATCATGCTGGAAAAGGCATTGTTCGTCACCAAATGGTTCCTGGATGGTTGGGAGAAGTTGCTCTCGGAGGATGTGTCAGTACCATTCTTTATTCATGGCCTTTATTCATAGCTGTGTTCTTAGGCAAAATTGTGAGTGAAGCCACTCCCTTGGCTGAGAAGCAACCCCACACATGAATGATCTCAGGATGCTTTACTGTTGGCATGACACAGGACTGAAGGTAGCGCTCACCTTGTCTTCTCCGGACAAGCTTTTTTCCGGATGCCCCAAACAATCAGAAAGGGGATTCATCAGAGAAAATTACTTTACCCCAGTCCTCAGCAGTCCAATCCCTGTACCTTTTGCAGAATATCAGTCTGTCCCTGATGTTTTTCCTGGAGAGAAGTGGCTTCTTTGCTGGCCTTCTTGACACAAGGCAATCCTCCAAAAGTCATCGCCTCAATGTGTGTGCAGATGCACTCACACCTGCCTGCTGCCATTCCTGAGCAAGCTCTGTACTGGTAGTGCCCCGATCCCGCAGCTGAATCAACTTTAGGAGACGGTCCTGGTGCTTGCTGGACTTTCTTGGGCGTCCTATGCGATCTTACTGGCAGCAATATCCTTGCCTGTGAAGCCCTTTTTGTGCAAAGCAATGATGATGGTACGTGTTTCCTTGCAGGTAACCATGATTGACGGAGGAAGAACAATGATTCCAAGCACCACCCTCCTTTTAAAGCTTCCAGTCTGTTATTCGAACTCAATCAGCATGACAGAGTGATCTCCAGCTTTGTCCTCGTCAACACTCACACCTGTGTTAACGAGTGAATCACTGACATAATGTCAGCTGGTCCTTTTGTGGCAGGGCTGAAATGCAGTGGAAATGTTTTTTGGGGATTCAGTTAATTTGCATGACAAAGAGGGACTTTGCAATTAATTGCAATCAATCTGATCACTCTTCATAACATTCTAGAGTATATGCAAATTGCCATCATACCAACTGAGGCAGCAGACTTTGTGAAAATTAATATTTGTGTCATTCTCAAAACTTTTGGCCACGACTCTAAGCTGCCCAGTGACGCGAGCCTACCTGATCGGCTTAATGCCTTTTATGCTCACTTCTAGACAAGCAACACTGAAGCATGCATGAGCGCACCAGCTGTTCCAGACGACAGGAACCGATGTGAGCAAGACCTTATAACAGGTCAACTTTCACACTTTCCACAGGGCCAGATGGATTACCAGGACGTGTACTCAGAGCATGCGCAAGTGTCTTCACTGACATTTTCAACCTCTCCCTGACCGAGTCTGTAATACCTACATGTTTCAAGCAGACCACAATAGTCCCTGTGCCCAAGAAAGCAAAGGTAACCTGCCTACATGACTACTAGCCTCACGTCGGTAGCCATGAAGTGCTTTGAAAGGCTGGTCATGACTCACATCAAAACCATCATCCTGGATACCCTAGACCCACTCCAATTTGTATACCGCCCCAACAGATCCACAGATGATGCAATCTCAATCACACTCCACACTGCCCTTTCCCACCTGGACTAAAGGAACACTTATGTGAGAATGCTGTTCATTGACTACAGCTCAGCATTCAACACCACAGTGCCCACAAAGCTTATCACTAAGCTAAGGACCCTGAGACTAAACACCTCCCTCTGCAACTGAATCCTGAAGTTCCTGACGGGCCGCCCCCAGGTGGTAAGGGTAGGCAACAACACATCTGCCACGCTGATCCTCATCACAGGGCCTCCTCAGGGGTGCATGCTTAGTCCCCTCCTGTACTCCCGGTTCACCTATGACTGCATGGCCAAGCATGACTCCAACATCATCATTAAGCTTGCTGACGGCTTCTACCCCCAATCCATAAGACTGCTGAATAATTCATCAAATGGCCACATGGACTATTTGCATTGACCATTGACATCCCCTCCTTTGTTTTTACACTACTGCTACTGTATACCGGTACCCCCTGACTCCCGAGTGGTGCCGCGGTCTAAGGCACTGCATCTCAGTGTAAGAGGCATCACTGCAGTCTCTGGTTCGAATCCAGGCTGCATCACATTTGCCGTGATTGGGAGTCCCAAAGGGCGGCACACAATTGGCCCAGCATCGTCCGGGTTTGCCTGGGGTAGGCCGTCATTGTAAATAAGAATTTGTTCTTAACTGACTTGCCTAGATACATACAATTATTGTTATTTTATTATGTTACTTTTTATTTAGATTTTTTTTACTTTTTAGTTTATTTAGTAAATATTTCTGCATTGTTGGTTAAGGGCTTGTAAGTAACCATTTCACGGTAAGGTTGTTGTATTCAGCGCATTTGACAAATAAAATGTGATTTGATGATTTGATTTGATTATGGTTTTGTTTTGTATTTTTTAAATGTGTATACAAGAGCATGTTTACACTCTACAGCCTGACATGTGACTGGTCGATGGTGTTGTTGACCATGACCTCTCTCTCCCTCCTCTTCCTAATTTTTCTCCCTTTCTCTCCTTCCTTCCTCCCTCTCTCCCCTCCCCTACATGTGTATGTTTATAATGAGTTGTTTTGACACTGTCCTTAAATAACTGGGTTAAAGTGACTGGCTCCTGAACAATAAATGGTGTTTTCAGGCTGATGTTTATTGGTGTTTTGTTTGGGTTACTGTACTGTGGGTGAATGAGCACAAACACTATATTCCTAACAGTAAATGCTATCATTACTGAAGTAATTGCTGTGGAAACATATGACGGTATGTGAGGTCATGTCATGGCAGGGATTTGGGTTAATAACTGTGTAGATTCGGGTTGGAGCGCAGGTCAGGTTCACTGGCAGGGGAGAACTGTCTGATTTAACAACATGGTTATGAGGATGTCACCATTTCTGTTTGTTCCTCTCTTGATCAAACTATTCCTATGATGCAAAGAGGTGCATTCAACATCATTCCAATTCAGCCCGTGTATGAAGAATACTTTTGATTTCAAGCAATCATATCGGTTTCTTTTAGAATATACAGTACACTAGGTTGTGTCACGTATTCCGTATTGCTCATTCTGTGCAACAGTTCCAGAGGTCTACATCACCGGCCTCTAGGCATCACTGAACTGTCTCATTACGCACACCTGATTCCAAATTCCCGATTAGTAATTGTATATACAGTTTGTGCCCTCTGTTCACCATTGGCTGGTCGGTTATTGTTCCCATGTCTGTTGGTCTGTCAGTACACGTGCTTTGTTATTTCGGCTTTTGTGCTGGGTGTATTGTGCACTTGTTATTACAAACACATCCAAGTGTTCGGCGCCCGGGGAACAGTGGGTCAACTGCCTTGCTCAAGGGCAGAAGTACAGATTATTACCTTGTCTCAGACAAATCAAATGACTCAGATAAAAAAGAAACTAAACAAGTTCCACAGACACGTGACAAACAGAAATGGAATAATGTGTCCCTGAACAAAGTGGGGGTCAAAATTAAAAGTAACAGTCAGTGTCTGGTGTGGCCACCAGCTGCATTAAGTACTGTAGTGCATCTGCTCCTCATGGACTGCACCAGATTTGCCAGTTCTTGCTGTGAGATGTTACCCCACTCTTCCACCAAGGCATCTGCAAGTTCCTGGACATTTCTAGGGGGAATGGCCCTAGCCCTCAACCTCCGATCCAACAGGTCCCAGACGGGATTGAGATCTGGGCTCTTCGCTGGCCATGGCAGAACACTTACATTCCTGTCTTGCAGGAAAACATTCACAGAATGAGCAGTATTGCTGGTGGCATTGTCATGCTGGAGGATCATGTCAGGATGAGCCTGAAGGAAGGGTACCATATGAGGAGGAGGATGTCTTCCCTGTAATGCACAGCGTTGAGATTGCCTGCAATGACAACAAGCTCAGTCCGATGATGCTGTGACACATCGCCCCAGACCATGACGGACCCTCCACCTTCAAATCGATCCCGCTCTAGAGTACAGGCCTTGGTGTAACGCTTATTCCTTCTACGATAAACGCGATTCTAACCATCACCCCTGGTGAGACAAAACCGTGACTCGTCAGTGAAGAGCACTTTTTGACAGTCCTGTCTGGTCCAGCGATGGTGGGTTTGTGCCCATAGGCAACGTCGGTACCGGTGATGTCTGGTAAGGACCTGCCTCTCTCAGTCTATTGCGGACAGTCTGAGCACTGATGGAGAGATTGTGTGGGCAGTTGGGCAGTTGTTGTTGCCATCCTGTACCTGTCCCGCAGGTGTGCTGTTCGGATGTACCGATCCTGTGCAGGTGTTGTTACACGTGGTCTGCCACTGCGAGGACGATCAGCTGTCTGTCCTGTCTCCCTGTAGCGCTGTCTTAGGCGTCTCACAGTATGGACATTGCAATTTATTGCCCTGGCCACATATGCAGTCCTCATGCCTCCTTGCAGCATGCCTAAGGCACTTTCACACAGATGAGCAGGGACCCTGGGCATCTTTCTTTTGGTGTTTTTCAGAGTCAGTAGAAAGGCCTCTTTGGTGTCCTAAGTTTTCATAACTGTGACCTTCATTGCCTACCGTCTGTAAGCTGTTAGTGTCTTAACGACCGTTCCACAGGTGCATGTTCATTAATTGTTTATGGTTCATTGAACAAGCATGGGAAACCATGTTTACACCCTTTACAATGAAGATCTGTATTTTTACGAATTATCTTTGAAAGACATGGTCCTGAAAAAGGGACGTTTATATGCACTGAGCTTGACTGATGCTTTAAGCACACTGTTTAATGAAATAATTAAGACACAAATGACTAGAGGGAGTCCGACCGCAAATTATTTGATTGTTCCGAGCCAGTCTCAGACTTACTGAGCTGTGTTGCAAAAAATGACAGGGAGTGACTGTTTGACTAGCAACCATTGTCTCCCTCTCCTCCCTGCTGCAGCGACCACCACAGACCATCAACAGTGTTTACCACGCTGTCCGTGTTGCTGAAGCTGAAACATAATTACCGCCACTTCTGACTGAATAGTTATGTCACCGAATTCACTCATTTGTTTCGGAAAACATTCCCTATTCCCCCAACCCTTGCCCTCTTTACGCTGTGCGTCCACCAAATGTGCATGCGTCTTGCCGTTTGTTTTCTTTCATGGATGTCTAGTCCTTTTTCCGTACCTGAAGCACATGTGCTTGGCAAGGCTGCAGAAAGGTTTGCAGCACAGAGAAGGTTATTTTCGCTGTCTCTGGGTTCCCTGCCGTGTTCGACCATAGCACCCATTGCTAACGGGACCTCCATGCTAAAAAAAATTCTGACGTTTGGAACAATGTAAACAACACAAAATAAATTATAAGCGTACCAGAGAGTCTGTGGTGACAATTTTTTGGTAAAGCCTTTATTATAGCAATGAATAAATACAGTTGCATTCATTCATGAATGCAATTTCCGAAATGGAACAATTTATTATTGTTTACGCTAATTATTCAAGGGTCACTTTGTGATTTTATTTTAAAACTAAAATGCTTGATTGTATTTCAAATCATGAATGACTCGTATGCTGTGTGATTGGTCACGTGTCTGCGATGCATAGGCTACATGTGGACTTCAGGAAACAGCAGAGGGAACACCCCCCTATCCACATCGATGGAACAGTAGTGGAGGGTAGTAAGTTTTAAATTCCTCGGTGTACACATCACAGACAAACTGAATTGGTCCACCCACACAGACAGCATCGTGAAGAAGGAGCAGCAGCGCCTCTTCAACCTCAGGAGGCTGAAGAAATTTGGCTTGTCACCAAAAGCACTCACAAACTTCTACAGATGCACAATCGAGAGCATCCTGTCGGGCTGTATCACCGCCTGGTACGGCAACTGCTCCGCTCACAACCGTAAGGCTCTCCAGAGGGTAGTGAGGACTGCACAACGCATCACCGGGGGCAAACTACCTGCCCTCCAGGACACCTACACCACCCGATGTCACAGGAAGGCCATAAAGATCATCAAGGACAACAACCACCCGAGCCACTGCCTGTTCACCCCGCTATCATCCAGAAGGCGAGGTCAGTACAGGTGCATCAAAGCTGGGACCGAGAGACTGAAAAACAGCTTCTATCTCAAGGCCATCAGACTGTTAAACAGCCACCACTAACATTGAGTGGCTGCTGCCAACACACTGACTCAACTCCAGCCACTTTAATAATGGGAATTGATGGGAAATGATGTAAAATATATCACTAGCCACTTTAAACAATGCTACCTAATTTAATGTTTACATACCCTACATTATTCATCTCATATGTATACGTATATACTGTACTCTATATCATCTACTGCATCTTTATGTAATATATGTATCACTAGCCACTTTAACTATGCCACTTTGTTTACATACTCATCTCATATGTATATACTGTACTCAATACCATCTACTGTATCTTGCCTATGCCGCTCTGTACCATCACTCATTCATATATCTTTATGTACATATTCTTTATCCCCTTACACTTGTGTCTATAAGGTAGTAGTTTTGGAATTGTTAGCTAGATTACTTGTTGGTTATTGCTGCCTTGTCGGAACTAGAAGCACAAGCATTTCGCTACACTCGCATTAACATCTGCTAACCATGTGTATGTGACAAATAAAATTTGATTTGATTTGACATGAACAAATTAATGTTTGATACAGTCCTGTAGCCTATTTAAGAATTGAAATATAGGCCTAAGTAAGTTACGGTATTAAGACTAAAGAGGATGTGCTCTTAGGCTGCTATACTCACCCTACTAATGATAGTGACATTATTAATTATTATGATAATGATGATCATAACAATGTTAGTAATAATAACAATAAGGAGATAAAGAAAAGGGAGGGTTATTATTTTTACAAATATTATTTTGGAGTATATGAAACAGTGTAAACAACACAAAATAAATTATAAATAATACCAGATGCTGTTCTTACTTAAAAAGGTAAAGCCTTTATTACAGTAAAGCAAAGATTAAAAACAGCTGAAATTGTGAAATTGTTTATCCGACTTGTGTCACCCCTAGTACACTCTATAACTGGGTTCTCTGTTTAGTTAGGTGTTTAATGAACTCTAATTCTGGCCAGATGACGCTATCGGCACACTTTATTACAGCACATTATGATTGGTCAGGCTTTATGTAGAGATGTGACTTTTACCCAACCACTGCATTGTGATAGAAATAGATGCAGTGTCTCTGCCAGGTTATGGGTGGGAAGACCTGAGATACACTTTCTCTTTAAAATAACATTCCTAACTTCTACATTTCAGCCCCCTTTCTCTCTGTCTCCTTTGAAATAAATCTTTCCATTCCAGTTCTAATGGGCCACTTGTTACATTTCTCCTCTAAGATGGAAAATCACATGACAGTAAAATGACTGGATGAATGGGGGGGATGTTATCAACTCTCCTCCCTCCCCTACGAGCCTGCTGTGTGAGACTTTCTGCCCTGGTTTTAACGTGACACCAGAGGTTACACAACCAAGGAGTTATATTTGGCTGGAGGTCAAAGTTCAGCATGAAAAGAACAATCTGAGAGTAGTCTGGATGCGTTTAAGATTAATGACGATGTTGTTCTCCTAAAGGAAAAAAACAACTTTATTCTGGTTTCTGTTCATTTTAGTCTCTGTAATCCATCTTTTACTACATTTGTCTGTATGTGCTGAAAGCCTGTGTTGCTAAAGTTGACATTCATCTGTTGATAAGTCAAAAGTTGACTCTGGTTTAGTGTTTGAATGTGCTCCTCTCCCTTTCTCCTCTCTTCTCTGTTTCTTTCCCCTTCCCTTTCCCCTCTCCTCCTCTTGTTAATACATGCCAGTAAGTGAACAGTGAACTGTAAACATGCCCGCCTGGCTTCGGTATCGTGCCACTGTAATTACTTAAAAACTCACACGCACACCACACCGCCTCAAAGGGGGTTGTGGGAAAAACACTGCACGTTGGATCCCTTTTGTTCATTCCTCTATTACGAACCCTATTTTACCTTGTACTGCTATTCCACTGCAGAGCTGTTGTGTTCCTTTTTGATTGTGCCAGAGTGGGAGTGTTTCTCATGCTGATAATGAGCTGTCTGTCCTGTCCTCCTTAGTGCTGCTGGTTTCCTCTCGTCTTGATAGATCTGTGTGTTCCTCAAGGAGAGGTGTCACCACAGAAAGGTCAAATTTAGTGGCCCTCTGTCACTCACTCAGCCTATTTATAGATGTTCTGTTGTCCTTATTGTGGGTGGGCTTCACTATAACAATACAGGGGGGTGTGTGTGTGTGTTTTGGTGTCGGTGTGTGTGTGTGTTCTCTGAGTGTAACACTCAGTGGTAATTTCATGCTTTACTGGGCTGTACTCATAGACGTCAGAGTGACTGGATGTTTATAAACCAGAGGCTGCTGCTTGGCCGATCCCAAGGCTTCCTACACAAAAACAAATGATTTTCTCAGTCCGTCTCTTTGTTTTTCGTACATGCATTTGACCTTCCTCCCCCAAACCCTCAAATGTGATGCTGTCAACACAAGTACTCCAAAGAGCCACTTAGCTCCACCAGTTGTCATTAGTCTTGTTGTACAATGACAAAATATGTAGTGTACATCCAGTGTTCTCGGAATCACAGTCGTAATGAACTATAACACTGTTAGCAAACACAGTAGACCGCGGTGTTATTCGGTCTTCACCCATCTCTCCCACTGTCTGTCCCTGATAGCTGCAACACCACCAAACCAACATCCCCTCCCAATTTACTCTCATCTGGAGTGCGTTGCTTCATTAGGATATTTATATCCATAATTAGAGCACATAAACTGGAACACAGTTGAATAGATTTCAGAATGGGCCCCTCCATCTTGACATTTGGTTTGAATGGCCTGACTGCTGCAAACACCAGATGGTAATGATGAGGATGTTCACTGTTCACCTTTTCAGCTTTTTAGTATCTAAGGGCACTTAAAGCCATCAGACGCCCACACCAACAGGCTGTTCTCTGCTAACACTGCTGTTATGTGTGCGTGTGTGTGCGTGTAGGAATGTGTCTTGTGTATGAGACTGAGACTGAGATTTGTCATGGCCCTATATATATATATATATATATATATATAGGGTGAGAGAGAGTGAGAGAGCTTACATTCACCGGATAAGACAGAAGAAATACTCCAGATATAACAGACTGACCCTAGCCCCTCGACACATAAACTATTGCATCATAAATACTGGAGGCTGAGACAGGAGGCCCCATCTGACGATACCCGCGGACAAGGCCAAACAGGCAGGATATAACCCCAACCACTTTCCCAAAGCACAGCCCCCACACCAGTAGAGGGATAGCTTCAACCAGGAAGGCCCTCACACTGTTTATGCTTCCAATTCACCGTTTATCGACAACGTTTCAATCTGAAGCCGATCTTAGTCAGGTCAAACAGTCTGTGTGTTCACAACCCAAAATATAAACATTTCACCTCACATGACCATTACGCACATGATGCGTGGTGGTTGTGGAATCAATTTAATCAATTTGTGTGCATCGTCAATCATAGTTAATGAAGGAGAGGTACATATAGTCACGAAGGATTAAATACGTACAAATATGCCTGGGTTAAAACCTAGGCAACAGAGAAAAAGACTATGTTGGAAACTGAAATACCTGCCCATATGACCATTACGTGTAGATATAATTACAGTGACCTATTTCAAAAACAGCTTGTGTACCTCTAAGAATTTGATGTCAATGAGTTGGGCACGGGCTATAGAAAGTTATAGAAAACCGAACGTATATGTAATGTGCAAAAAGACCAAGTGAAGACCTGAAGACAAATCCACATAGCATATTCACGTAGGAAATGGTCTGATATCAAACCCTTGGTTCAGAACTTTAGGACACATGGTGGACAAACAGTGAATCCAATACAGTTCTCTTCTCGGTAATAGATGATCAGTACCCCCCTTCTCTCTTCGAAGGCTTAACATGTTCCATACCAATGTGTTTCAGAGAGCTGATGTTGTGACGAGCCTGCATGAAGTGGACAGCCACAGGTTTTCTCTGATCAAGGGTCCTGATATTACTCCTGTGATCTGCTATCCTTGTTTTCAGAGCTCCTTTAGTTTTCCCTACGTAACATAGACCACACACTTGATCAGGTATACCACATTATTTGGTAGGACACGTAAATGAACTTAATGACCTTGCAGGTGATTGAACGTTGTGTGTTTGTTCGTCACGTTTCAACGGGAACATCGGCCACATTTGTAATTACCGTCTAGCTCATTGTCTAGGAAGGTGCTACGTGTCACGGGTGGAAAATCAGGCCTCACCACCCCTTGACTGATGTTGGGGGCGTGTCTGAAGGCTCACCAGCTGGGATCTTTAAACTCTAGATGTGCCAGTGTTTTCTTAATAATGTGGTCGAACTACTGTATTTTCCAAGTAGGGCGTATTGGAGAAAGCGTTGCACTCATTGATCCAGGGGGTGGGGTGGTTTGGTAGTGAAGCTATAATCATGGGTCATGTTTTTCTAACAGTCCTGTGCATCATGCACCCAATCCTTTGGGTAACTCGTTGTCTAAAGCGTTCGTCCAGATGACGTTTCCCAGAGTCACTGTGTACTACAGATCCTGCGTATGTGACTGTATTGGCTGATAGGATGGCTCTTTTTCCGGGGTGTACAGTGGAACAGGAAATTCCTGTCCGTCGGCTTCCTGTATAGGTCCATGCTAAAGCCACCCCACTCTTTATCAAAATGTCAAAGGTGAGCGTGAATTTCAGGTGTTCACTGTTTGCATTGATGAAGGTTCGGAATTGATGTTCCTCTGCTGTGCCCTGGAATAGAAGGAATATGTAATCAATGGAGCGTTTCCAAAGCTTGAGATTGCGCAAGAATGGATTGTTAGGGCTGAAATTCTCCTAAAACAACCCCACATAAAGATTTGCATAATTTGGTATAATTTTACTAACCATAGCCGTTTCGGTGAGCCCAGTGCCGTAACATGTTATGACACGGTCATAACCATGTCATAATATGTCCTAACCATGTCATGATATGTTATAACCTGTCATAATATGGTCATAACATTGTCATGACCCATATAATTACATCTGTTGTGACACCTACCTGGTAGGTTTTGTGGGATTTGACACTCTTATGTAGGTGTCATAACCAGCTTTAAAATAATGTTATATATGTCACAACAAGTGTAAGCATATGTGTCATGACAGTGTTATGACCATATTATGACACGTTATGTCCACTGTTATGACATATTATGACATGGTTATGACCGCCATAATGTGTTATGACGCTGGGTGTCAAGTCGTGTTACCGCAGTTTCTTTCTGTTGAATGTCAAACATGAAAAGTCCTTAGTCAGAATAATCTCGGCAAATTCAACAATACATTTACTAGACGCTCTTATCCTAAGTAACTCACAGGAGCAATTAGGGGTAAGTGCCTTGCTCAAGGTCACATTGACTGATTTTTCACCTAGTCGGCTCAGGGATTTGAACCTGTGACCTTTTGGTTACTGGCCCAATGCTCTTAACCGCTAAGCTACCTGCTGCCCCAATGGAGTACAGTACTGCTACTGCTACAATACAGTTAGCGTTAGGGAGTGTACCAGTGGGTCATTGACTAAGACAGTTTACCAGTGGGTCATTGACTAAGACAGTGTACCAGTGGGTCATTGATTAAGACAGTGTACCAGTGGGTCATTGACTAAGACAGTTTACCAGTGGGTCATTGACTAAGACAGTGTACCAGTGGGTCATTGACTAAGACAGTGTACCAGTGGGTCATTGACTAAGACGGTATACCAGTGGGTCATTGACTAAGACAGTTTACCAGTGGGTCATTGACTAAGAAAGTGTACCAGTGGGTCATTGACTAAGATAGTTTACCAGTGGGTCATTGACTAAGACCGTGTACCAGTGGGTCGTTGACTAAGACGGTGTACCAGTGGGTCGTTGACTAAGACATTGTACCAGTGGGTCGTTGACTAAGACAGTGTACTAGTGGGTCGTTGACTTAGACAGTGTACCAGTGGGTCATTGACTAAGACAGTGTACCAGTGGGTCGTTGACTAAGACAGTGTACCAGTGGGTCGTTGACTAAGACAGTGTACCAGTGGGTCATTGACTAAGACAGTGTACCAGTGGGTCGTTGACTAAGACAGTGTACCAGAGGGTCGTTGACTAAGACGGTGTACCAGTGGGTCGTTGACTGAGACAGTGTACCAGTGGGTCGTTGCCTAAGACGGTGTACCAGTGGGTTGTTGCCTAAGACGGTGTACCATGGCTTCTAAGCCTCCCCGATGGAGGATATTAGTATACAGGGATTTAACATCAAGCCATAATCATCTCCCCATCAATATTGTCCAATGTCTTAAGGGTGTTAATCATGTCCGTAAAATAGCGTACATATGCAGGGTGTCACCACACTGGGTTTTAGAATGTAATCTATAAAAGCAGAATTTTTCACTATCGGAGTGAGGGGACTTTTTTATTCACCCAATGCTTGTCTCAGTTCTTTAGGGAGATTATTGTAGACTCTGTGTTGTTGTTTTCTATTCCGTATCTGAGACATCTTTTCCCACCAATCTGCAGTACGTTAAAAAGTCTGTCATTGCTGCTTGATGGGAGGTGACGCTTCTTCTCCGGTTGTGTGTGTAAAGAGGAATCCGGATCGCCTCCATACCTCGATGGATGTGTTCTATTGTGTAATCGCTATGAATCTCTTAAACACACTCTAGTATGTCCACCATATTGGTCCCTGTGTTTAGCATGTTGCCATAGCCACCATATGGTCTCCTCAACTCCTTCCCAGAAGGGTTCTCCTTCTAATTCAATCTCACAACCCACTATCCAGCACGGGAATCACGCCACGTAAGGCTTGGTGGTCTGTTACTAAACCACCATAGAGTAAGGTTCTGGAGATCCACTTGCATGGATATTTTACACCAGTTTTTCCTGGAATGATTGGGTTGGCCAGTCCTCATGGTGTGAGCAGTAAGCCTAGGCGCTGACAGTTCTGCATCACACAGTTGCGTCATCGTCAACTCCATCGTGAGTTTTTCCTGAACATGGGACTTGACCAGGGAGAATTCTAGGTCTTAGTTGCAGTATGGCCTGGAACTAGGGGCCTTGTTTTTCCTGGTCAGGTCAGGTGTTCGAAAACAATCATGGTCCTAGTTATGCAATATTTATTTTGTGTTGGCTAGGCCTGTGGAAGAGATGTGTTCTTACACAACAGAAGACCATGCCTCCTTGGGCATCTGTTGAGACTCATCTGAGGAGTGAGATGGTGCCATAAACAGCTCCTAGTGGTGACCAAGCTTTTCTCCTCCAGGGAAAGTGTTGCTTGCTCTCTTTCAGAATACATATTCTTTGTGTGTTCCTCTTGGTCCTGAGCCTAAAAGGAGCTAGGGCGAGTCTTTGGGAACACAATGTTACCCACTTTCTCATGCCAGATCTCCTCACTGTCTCCCGAAAAGAGAAACGCAAGGGGTACTTGTCACCCTCTTGTCTAACTTGACGACACCAAAGAAACCAGCTCTCGTTGTGTCCACATCGTCTGTACTGGACTATCAAGGGTTTGCACTCAAGAAAGGGATCAGATCATGTTACATCGCATACTTTATGCATAGTTTATTTAGTCACTAGCGAGATTGAGTATGCAGCACACTGTGTGCTCAAGTCCTCATATGCAATCTTCAGTAAGTCAGTCTGGCCCAGCTAAAGCCTCGTGTCACTTGGAAGGTCAGTTAAGATGGATCGGCCATGTCCTAGTCATTCCTGTCTATCCTCTGTAGTGGCATGTTGTACACAGTCAGTCAGTACCTCCTGGTTGGGAATGCTGTGTGAGTGTTCTGGAACATAGTATCTGGAATCTCCAGTGAAAACAATGTAGGAACAGAACACAGGCTGTTTCTGATTAACATTCTGAGTGCAGAGAGAGCACAGGACAATATACAGCTCGGAGTTGGAACGCTGAACACTAGAAGCTGCTCTAAATTCCCTGTGTACTTCTGCTGTGTGCTTTACTTTAGGCCAGGAATTATCCTTTTGTGTCTTTAGCATATGTCAATGTGTCAATTGTTTTCAATTAAAATTGTCAAAAAGAAACAGATAGCTTCTTAGCAAAGAGCAATTTCACAAGCAATAATTTTGCTAGGACTGCCTGGGTTTGGTCTGAGTGGGGAGGGGAAAACTGAAAACTAGCTGGTTTTGGCAGAGAAGTTTGGAACTCACGTTCTTATTGGTCTATTAATTAATTTACCGCCTGGTGATGTCACCAAAACAGAGTGAAATTTCAGGTGATCTTTTCAAACAGCTCATACACTAAAAGGGCATTATCATCATTTCCATAACTTCACAATATTATTACAACCTCATAGTGTGGAAAGATATATACAACCCAGGAAAATCACGTTTTTGACTGCAGTGGGCCTTTAATGAGTTCCAGTGGACTGGTCTTTTTCACACAGTGTAATTGTTCTGGGTCGTCTTTGTTTATGTTGAGTGTTATTCTTCGCCGTGTTACTTGTGCTAGGTTGAACTCTGTTGATGTTGCATAACCCCATAGCAACAGTTAGCAAAATGGCACTCCGTTGCTCTTACCAGGCTTCCCTCTATTGGGAACTTTGGGTGGAGCAGTAGGTTTCGTTTTACCATTTGAGCACCATCACTTTCCAACACATCACTTCTGATGCACAAAACACTTTGCAAGATCAGCTCAATTCCCTCCACTCCTCTGTCCATGGACTAAGTTTGGATGGTCCTACGTCAGAACGTTAGATAATTGTTTAACCTTCAGACAGATCATTGTCCTCTCTAATGGAAAGTATTCAGATACCCTGCCAATGAGTCAACCCTGTGTCATGTTCTCAATGTGATATACCGACTATATATAGCTTTGCAGGGGGAAAATGTAGTCATGAATAATCTGCTGCACTGTGTACAGTATGTGTGTGTGTGTGTGTGCATATCTTTCTCATTCTGCAGTCAGAATGTATACGATTATGGGATTCTATGGAGTTTCTAGAGGTTATATGAGTCATATGCATTAATTTCCCCTACTCTTAAAGTAATATGACACTTCACACTACGGTAGAGAATGTCTAATACGTTTTTTACGGTAGTCTCTGTATTTAGGGACTTTGCTTTGAAATACGGTAACAGTCAGTAACTGCTTTGAAATACGGTAACAGTCAGTAACTGCTTTAAAATACGGTAACAGTCAGTAACTGCTTTGAAATACGGTAACAGTCAGTAACTGCTTTAAAATACGGTAACAGTCAGTAACTGCTTTGAAATACGGTAACAGCCAGTAACTGCTTTGAAATACGGTAACAGTCAGTAACTGCTTTGAAATACGGTAACAGTCAGTAACTGCTTTGAAATACGATAACAGTCAGTAACTGCTTTGAAATACGGTAACAGTCAGTAACTGCTTTAAAATATGGTAACAGCCAGTAACTGCTTTGAAATATGGTAACAGCCAGTAACTGCTTTGAAATACGGTAACAGTCAGTAACTGCTTTGAAATACGGTAACAGTCAGTAACTGCTTTAAAATATGGTAACAGCCAGTAACTGCTTTGAAATATGGTAAATGTCCGTAACCGCCTTGAAATATGTTAACAGTCAGTAACTGCTTTGAAATACGGTAACAGTCAGTCAATGTGAAATACAATATGCCTCAGGCTACTGCCAGTCTTCAATATCACTGGAGGAGAAAATGTGTGAGGTCGATCTACAGGAATGTTTCTGTGAGGTCATTGCCATTTCCTCAATGTATTTTGTATTGCCCTGGATAAGAACCGCTGTCGTGCATGATCACCTAGATACACCTCTGGAAGCTCCTCCAGACATGTAACGGGCCTCACTAACATAAGGTGCCATCACTCACTCATTCCCATCCTGTCAACTCCTGCTCATCCACTCTAACATCAGCCCCATGCCACGTCCTTCCTGACATCTAATCTAACACCCTCTTTCCCATCAGGGCCTGCCCTAGACATTTACTATTTTACTACATTGTAGAATAATAGTGAAGACATCAAAACTATTAGTAGTAACCAGAACAGTGTTAATACAAATCAAAATATATTTTATATTTGAGATTCTTCAAAGTAGCCACCCTTTGCCTTGATGACAGCTTTCCACACTTGGCATTCTCTCAACCAGCTTCAGGAGGTAGTCACCTGGAATGCATTTCAATTAATAGGTCTGCCTTGATAAAAGTTATTTTGTGGAAATTCTTTCCTTCTTAATGCATTTGAGCCAAACAGTTGTGTTGTGACAAGGTAGGGGGTATACAGAAGATAGCCCTATTTGGTAAAAGACCAAGTCCATATTATGGCATGAACAGCTCAAATAAGCAAAGAGAAACAAAGTCTATCATTACTTTAAGACATGAAGGTCAGTCAAACCAGAACATTTAGGAACTTTGATAGTTTCTTCAAGTGCAGTCACAAAAAGCATCAAACGCTATGATGAAACTGGCTCTCATGAGGACCGCCACAGGGAAGGAAGACCCAGAGTTACCTCTGCTGCAGAGGATATGTTCATTAGAGTTACCAGCCTCAGAAATTGCAGCCAAATAAATGCTTCACAGAGTTCAAATAACAGATATATCTCAACATCAACTGGTCAGAGGAGACTGCATGAATCAGGACTTCCTGACATCTTTCCCAATATGGTAACAGTCAATAACTGCTTTGAAATATGGTATATTTTCTCCAAACGATTTGAAGGAATGTGTGCATGCGGCTATTCTGTGTTGAGTGGTTAACAAAGAAATAGGTATTCCTATATGCTTAATTTAGAGTTAGTAATGTAACTTAAGTTGTTCTACAAACTTGGGCTATATGTTTTAATTTTTAATACATTGTAAGGCTGCATGATGAGACTAATGATGAATTAAAAAATGTTGCTTGAAAGGAACGAGCTCTGCTTTGTTCTTTAAGCAGGATGTACACACTCCAATAGTCTCTCATTCACAATCTGACAAGCACTTGATAATGCCTCGAATTTCACTGCGGCCGTAATGCACCCTAAAAAAAGCGTTCTGTTGTGCTTCTCTCCCTGAGTATGCTACGCAATCCGAAGCCCTCTCACTCACATGGCTCTACGACACCTGATCGGGTCTTTCTCACAGGCTACAAGTGAAGACAGACACATCGGGGATGCAACTGTGCGAGTCGTTATTCAAATCCGAGGGGCATATTGAAGATATTCTAAGAACGTCCACATTTACTTTTCGTCAGCCAACAAGATGAGTAGTCCTAATGAACAGCAAAAGCACTAGCCTATGTCAATCTACTATCTCCCATAGTACATATTTGACCTATTCTGTTCTGTGCGAGAAATAAATATTCCAAACATAGTCTGGGACATTTGTGGGATGTGATAGATCACAAATTAATACAACCACAAGCATCAAAAATACTTTTTATGCAATGTGTCTGATGCAACAGATCAGAACGTTTAGCAATGTGCTTCATATTAGGAAGGTTGATAAATAAATATAGTAGGCCTAGCCTATAGAAAGCTGATGGGATCCTCCTCTTTTTTTTCACTCTGTTTTCTCCCGCAATTGCATAGCTTATAGAAATGTTGCGCAACATGAGCTCATGGGCTCTCATGAAGTGTTTGATTAGATTTTCTAACACATTTGCATTGATGTCAGAGTGATTAGAGGGACAATAGAGTGCTGAGTACCAGGCAGTTAACACGTTTGGTCGGCTTCTATCGACCAGCAGCAGCATCAGAGCTTGGAGAAGCCTAATTACCCTGACTAAACGGTCATGACTCTTGACCGCCCTTGTGGTAGTCATACGGTCCCCGCAACAGCCCTAGTTCCTACATGATTCCATATGTGTTATTTCATTCTACAATGTAGAAAATAGTAAAACAAAGAAAAACCCTTGAACGAGTAGGTGTGTCCAAACCTTTGACTGGTACTGTGTATTTCTATATTTTTATGAACTCAGTTGGGGTCTCAAATTACTTTTGAGAGTTACAATAGTAGAATACAGGAGGTGCAATTTCGAAATTTGTTTGTGAATCAGCAACTTTTTCTCTTGTTATGTCAGTCACTAACAGTCACTCATTTAGTTGACAGAATAGTGGTAAGATAGTCTAGCCAGCTGTCTAAAATTGTAGTAATCATGTTCGAATTACCGACCGGGCATGCAGGGCACGTGCCCAGGGGCCCTGACCTCCAGGGGACGCCCACTGATTTTGCTTGTCACTCTCGCTCACATATCATCATAACATGGCATAAGTCATGGCAAAATGTGGAGAATTGCAGGAAATTAGCTCTAAAATGGCAAAATATCTCTCTGCCCCTGTGACGTGGAGAGGTAGGGCCCAGGAGCAGAGAAGGGAACCAGACGAGGAATCAGTGGTTTAGAATAAACGTGCCTCAATAACTTACTGGGAAAAGTTCAACAGTAGGTACAAAGTAAAACTAGGGAAAACAACAAACACTATGACTTAATAACTCATTAGGAGACAAACGCACACTACAAACAAATCAAGCTTCTGCAAAGGCTAACTGAAAACACACCTCTTTAAAAGGAAATCTTAATTAGTAACTGAAAACACGTGTCATATTCTCTAGGGCAGTCTCTGTCGCCCTTTGGTGACAGGTGGAACCATGACAGCACCCCCCTTCCAGGGCAATCACCTCGTAGTTGGTTGAAGTCCCGAACAAGTCCCGTGTCCAGGATGTCCCGGGCAGGTACCCACGCCCGCTCCTCGGGTCCATAGCCCTTCCAGTCCACCAGGTACTGCAGGGTGCCCCGAACCCAAACTGGCACTCAAATGGAGACAGTCCAGTGGACGAGTTCAGCAGTGTGTTGTGAGCATATTCGGAACTTGTTCCAGTTGGTGGCCTGAGGGGAGACAAAACAGCGGAGGAAATTCTCCAGCTCCTGGTTGACCCGCTCAGTCTGCACATTCGACTGTGGGTGGAACCAAGAGGAGAGACCCATCAATACCCCCAACAGGGAGCAGAAGGCTTTCCAATACCACGTGACGAACTGGGGGCCATGGTCTGAGACAATGTCCTGGGAGAGTCCATGTAGTCGAAAAGACATGGTTAATCATGAAGTCGGCTGTCTCACTTAACTGCCAAGAGCTCCCAGTTGCCTACAATCGTAGTTGCGTTCCGCTGGTGAAAACCGCTTGGAGAAAAAGCCACATGGGTGCAGTTTCTTGATCCCCCTTTTCCGCTGTAAATGGAAAGTCCCTGCTCCAGTATCCGATGCGTCCACCTCTACCATGAAGGGACGAGCCGGGTCAGGATGAGCGAGGATGGGTCCGGAGGTGAAACATCCCTTGAGCTCCTCGAATGCCCTGTCAGCCTCGGGGTTGACAGGGCATTGATGGGATTGACATGGCATCTGGGATTGATGGGATTGGGCCGTGAGAGGTGCTGCCACAGCACCAAGTTGCGAATAAATGTCTGGAAAAAATGTGCAAACCCGATGAACCGCAGAACTTGTTTGAATGAAGCGGGACGGGGCCAGTCGGTGATGACCTTAACCTTTACGGGATAATGTATCCCAGGAAGGAGACTTGGGAAACATGTAACTCACACTTCTCTATTTTGATGTATAGCTGATTCTGAAGGAGGTGTCTCAGGACTTAGCGGACATACAGCATGTGTTCTCGAAGGGTCTTGGAGAAGATCAGGATGTCATCAAGGTAAACAAAGACGAAATGATTCAACGTGTCCCTAAGAGTGTCATTGACCAATGCATGGAAGACTGCTGGTGAGTTTGATAATCCGAATTGCATGACTAAATATTCATAGTGGCCACTAGGGGTGTTAAAGGAAGTTTTCCTTTAATCTCCCTCCCTGATTCTCACCAGATTGTCAGTGTTGCAGAGGTCTAGTTTGGTGAAAAATCAGGCCCCTTGGGCCAGATCCAAGGCAAAGAACATCAGTGGTAGGGTGTAACCATTCTTAATCGTAATCCTGTTCAGCCCTGGGTAATCAATGCAAGGACGCAAACCCCCATCCTTCTTTCCCACGAAGAATAAGCTTGCGCAGGCTGGAGAAGTTAAGGAACAAATGAAGCCCGCCTCCATCATCTTCCAAATGTAGTCGTCCATGGCTGCTACTTCAGGGTCCAAGAGGGAGTAAAGACGTTCCCGGGGAGAGGTGGAGCAGGGTAGGAGCTCTATGGCTCTGTCGTATGGTCGATGAGGAGAGAGGGTGGCGACTTGCCTCTTACTGAAACTTTCCAGAGGTAGAAGTATTCGGGAGGGAGAGCGGAGAAGTCTTGGGCTTCAATGGATGCAGGGGGGCACGACGAGGCTCTTGGTAGGGGTCTTAGGCATTTAGTCTTGCAGTTCTTTCCCCAGTCTAGTAGATTTCCCGTGGGCCAGGAGAATAGTGGGTTATGTTTCACTAATCAGACCAATAGGATAAGGGGGTTCTCCGGAGCAGTGATCAAAATAAAGCTAAAAGTCTCTGAGTGGTTCACACCAACCTGCAGTTGAATGGGCTTGGTCTGATATTCCACCTGGCCGGAGCCAATGGGGCATCCATCAAGGGCTTGCATCTGCAGAGGGATAGGGCATTTCAAGCAGGGGATTTGTAATTCTCTGGCGAGGTCCTGATCGATTAAAATATCTGTAGCCTCGGAATCCACAAAGGCTTGAATTTGGTGCTGACGTTTGTCCCAGTGGAGGGTTGCGGGTAGTGACAGACGGTGACTGGGTAGCCTGGGAGTAGCTACGCAGCTCGTCAGGGTCTCCCCTTGTCCTGGGCATGTAGAACGAAGATGGCCAAGACCTCCACAGTAGAAGCAGCAGCCTTCGCTCATGCGCCTGTTACGTTCCTGTGGGCTCAGACATGTGTGTCCCAGCTGCATGGGCTCCTCAGTGATTCGATCCGGAGTCTTGGGGTACTCCAAGAAGCCAGGATACTGGGGTGTTGTCAAAGGGTCGCTGTTTCACTCGTTCTCGGATGCGGTTTTCGATCTTGATTGCCAGCATTATAAGGGACTCGTGGTCCTCTCCCAGTTCCGAAGACTCGTCGCAACTCAGAAGTGAAGACTGATATGGAGCTGCAGGATGGTGGCTGCTGTTCCCACACCGCCGTTGCCCAAGCCACCGCTTTGCTCGAGAGTAAAGCGATGATCTTGACCTGATCGGTGTGAAACAAGGAGGGCTGTAGCTTGAAACCCAGAGAGCACTGAGTGAGGAACCTCTTGCATCTTCCTGGGTGGCCATCATACTGCTCAGGGGCTGGGCTCCTTGGTTCCCGGTGCAGGTTCCATTGGGGATCTACTGGGCGCTGAGACTCCTGGGTTGGGGGTGTTCAGTGGTTGGAGGGCGTCGGTAAGTGCCTAGAGAGTCACTCATATTTGGAATTGTTCTTGCTCCTGCCCCAGCAGGACTCCTTGGTGGGTTATAACGTTCTTGATCTGGTCGATCTGTGCTGGGTCCTTGTTGGGGCAGAAGCTTACTGTGACGTGGTGAGTTAGGATACAGGAGCAGAGAAGAGAACCAGACGAGGAACCTGTGATTTAGAATAAATGTAAATACTTTACTTGGAAAAAGTTCAACAGTAGATACAAAGTAAAACTAGGGAAAACAACAAACACTATGACTTGATAACTCCCTCAGGAGAAAAACGCACAAGGCAAATGAATCAATCTTCTGCAAAGGGTAACAGAAATCACACCTCTCTAAAAGGAAATCATAATTAGTAACTGAAAATACCTTTGTCTTTATAGTCTCTAAGGCAGTGTCTGCCGCCCTCTGGTGACAGGTGGAACCATGACAGCCCCATGGCAAAATGTGTATATTTGCAAGAAATTATCTCCGTTGTCAAGATTTTTGCTTAGGGCCCCCAAAAGGCTAGGCTGACATACACCCTTCACAATGTTTGATATTTGATATGTTGATATGGACTCACCATTAGGGGGACAAGTGTCCAGAAAGCCTTCACTACCTAGCCGCCACTCACAGCACACACACACGCACGCACGCACGCACGCACGCACGCACGCACGCACGCACACACACACACACACACACACACACACACACACACACACACACACACACACACACACACACGCCCGTGCAGATCACATCAGGGCCTCAGCCTCAATCTCTACCTCCCTCAGAATTACCTTTTTTTTTAATAAACCCTTCTCCTGAACAACGTGCATTATTCCACCACTAATGTACCTGAGCCATTTGCTTAACTAGGAGGTATGCACCCGCTGGTCCTTTGGTAATGCATCAAGAAGGAGTATTTTTAGAAAACAATGTCTGTTCCAGCTCCAACAAAAGCCTCCCTATACTTTCCTCTCTTCACCTCACTGTCCATGTATGTAAAGGAATGTAATTAATTGTTTTATACATTCACAATGCCCTCTCGGCAGAAGAGACTGAAGTAGAACAGTCTAGGAAGTATTTTAATGGCATTAGGCCTATGTAAGTATAAGCCCTAGTGATAGAACATACACCTGACCCTGAGGGTGATTGATTGGTGGATAAGGTTTAATGTGTGATGGGTTCCATGATAAGTCAGCTCAGATCCACATACTGCCCTGCTAATGCTGCTGCTGCTGCTTTGCATTCCATTGCTGATGGAGCACTCTCTTGCTCTGTGTGGTGTGGGTCTGTCTGAGGCTATAGACTACTGGAGATAGATAAATCATCTGAGCTGGAATGTTACTGTACACAGAGGGAACCCAGTCTCATGTTCATGAGTTGTATGCAACACAGGGAGGGACATTGTCTGCTTTTGCCTTAGCTCTGGCTAGAAGTTGCTTCTAGGTACAGATCTAGGATCAGTTTGCCTCCCTAATCATGACCTTAGACCATTAGGGAGAAGAATGCAAAAGTGACCTCTTATCAGTGTCTAGGGGGCAACATCATCCCAAGGTGAAACTTTGAACACACTTCTTAAGCGGAGCAGCAATCTTTGCGTGAATTCACACATCGCCCGACAATGTGCTGATCCAAGGTACCTGGAGTGAGCCAGAGCCTCATCTACTGGACAGAGCTCTATTCCACAATCCCCTCACCGTCAGACCGGGGGTGATACAGCAACCTGAACTGAGCTGTCACCACTCATCTCCACCTCCCAGGCAGTTCACACACCAGTCCCAGCTGTCAGCTGCCAGGACACACACAAACACACATACACACACACTCCGCATCGGGAGCCTGCAACTCGCCACCAATCTCACACATACACTAACATGAAACAAGCTCTCAAACACATTTACCGGATTGGAAAGTGACTGTCTGAATGATCTTCCTGTCTCTACAGATGAGCTCTACCAAGGAAAGTCATATTGTCATCTGTCACCGGCTCTGAAAATATCAAGCTGCCAGAACGCTCTCTTTGTCAGAGACGACTATTGTATCCGACTGACTCAAATTGTTGTGAGTAGATGTTTTGATGAGAGTGAGATGTGACATCGTGGAACTAAACCGTCAGACTAGTTTCAAACAGACATCTTGTAAACAATGTTACGTGGTCAGATTGTTTATTTGACGGAGCACTGCCTTGGCACAGAATGTATCCACCGACTAACAAAAGATCCATTGAATTGAATTTGCATTGCATGAACACACTCTCTGTAACCTGCCCATGCAGTCTCACTATTGCTGATCCTTCAAAGGAGGATATCGTGGCTGTCTTCAAACAAGAGAGAGATAAATGAAATCCCTATGTGTTCAAGTGTTTTTTTTATATACATGCGCTGCTTATCAATTTACAGTAAATCTATTTTCAGGTCCACAGCTAAGAACCAGATGTTCCCTTTAAAAGTGCTTATTTTCACACTCTGCTGGCTAGATGTGGCGGCTCATTTAGAAGTTGCTAGAATAGCATTTTAGCTCAGCACCATGTGGAAAGAGGGAGGGAAATAGCCCATGTACCCTGCTACGCTCTCTCTTTAAGGCTGTATTTAAAGTCTGCTTGTTATAATGGAACAACGTCTAATTTGGGAAAAGTACCTGTCATATAACTTAAGTGAGATGGGAGATTTCCATTGTGGTTTAACGTATGAATTCACAGAATTCAGTGTTTGTCACAAACATCTAGAGTAGAAGTCGGAAGATTACATACACTTACTTAGGTTGAAGTCATTAAAACACATTTTTCAACCACTCCACAAATTTCTTGTTAACAAACTATAGTTTTGGGAAGTTGCTTAGGACATCTACTTTGTGCATGACACAAGTCATTTTTCCAACAATTGTTTACAGACAGATTTATTTCACTTATAATTCACTGTATCACAATTCCAGTGGATCAGAAGTTTACATACACTAAGTTGACTGTGCCTTTAAACAGCTTGGAAAATTCCAGAAAATGATGTCATCGCTTTAGAAGCTTCTGATAGGCTAATTGACATAATTTGAGTCAATTGAAGGTGTACCTGTGGATGTATTTCAAGTCCTACCTTCAAACTCAGTGCCTCTTTGCTTGACATCACAGGAAAATCAAAAGAAATCAGCCACGACCTCAGCATTTTTTTTGTAGACCTCCACAAGTCTGGTTCTTCCTTGGGAGCAATTTCCAAAAGCCTGAAGGTACCACGTTCATCTGTACAAACAATAGTACGCAGCCGTCATACCACTCAGGAAGGAGACACGTTCTGTCTCCTAGAGATGAACGTACTTTGGTGCGAAAAGTGCAAATCAATCCCAGAACAACAGCAAAGGTCCTTGTGAAGATGCTGGAGGAAACAGGTACAAAAATAAAACGAGTCCTATACCGCTCCAAAACCGCCATAAAGAAGCCAGACTACGGTTTGCAACTGCACATGGAGTAATCTCCTCTGGTCTGATGAAACAAAAATAGAACTGTTTGGCCGTAATGACCATTGTTATGTTTGGGGGGAAAAGGGGGAGGCTTGCCAGCTGAAGAACACTATCCCAACCGTGAAGCACGGGGGTGGCAGCATCATGTTGTGGGGGTGCTTTGCTGCAGGAGGGACTGGTGCACTTCACAAAATAGATGGCATCATGAGGCAGGAAGATTATGTGGAAATATTGAAGCAACATCTCAAGACATCAGTCAGGAAGTTATAGCTTGGTCGCAAATGGGTCTTCCAAATGGACAATGACCCCAAGCATACTTCCAAAGTTGTGGCAAAATGGCTTAAGGACAACAAAGCCAAGGTATTGGAGTGGCCATCACAAAGCCCTGACCTCAATCCCATAGAACATTTGTCGGCAGAACTGAAAAAGTGTGTGCGAGCAAGGAGGCCTACAAACCTGACTCAGTTACACCAGCTCTGTCAGGAGGAATGGGCCAAAGTATACCCAACGTATTGTGAGAAGCTTGTGGAAGGCTACCAAAAACATTTGACCCAAGTTAAAACAATTTAAAGGCAATGCTACCAAATACTAATAGAGTGAATGTAAACTTCTGACCCACTGGGAATGTGATGAAGGAAATAAAAGCTGAAATAAATCATTCTCTCTACTATTATTCTGACATTTCACATTCTTAAAATAAAGTGGTGATCCTAACTGACCTAAGACAGGGACTTTTTACAAAGATTAAATGTCAGGAATTGTGAAAAACTGAGTTTAAATGTATTTGGCTAAGGTGTATGTAAACTTTCGACTTCAACTGTATACTGTCCACTTGACCTGTGAATGACCTGGTCTATGAACTCTATCTGCTGGGGTCATCCTGGGGTCATGGGGTGGGACCATAGAGGACAGACAGCTCTCTAGAACATAGCTACAGCAACAAATCAAATGTTATTTGTCACATACACATGGTTAGCAGATGTTAATGCGAGTATAGCGAAATGCTTGTGCTTCTAGTTCAGACCATGCAGTAATATCTAACAAGTAAACTAACAATTTCACAACAACTACCTTATACACACAAGTGTAAAGGAACGAATAAGAATATGTACATAAAAATACATGGATAAGCGATGGCCGAATAGCACAGGCAAGATGAGGTAGATGGTGTAGAATACAGTATATATGAGATGAGTAATATAGGGTATGTAAACATTATATAAAGTGGCATTGTTGAAAGTGACTAGTGATACATGTATTACATCCAATTTTTAATTATTAAAGTGGCTAGAGATTTGAGTCAGTATGTTGGCAGCAGCCACTCAATGTTAGTGATGGCTGTTTAACAGTCTGATGAACAGAGATCTTGTGTCAGAGATCAGCCCTGAGGCTGTGGGAGAATTTCCCAGAACTGACTGTCTCCCCTCTTCTCCTCTTTCCCCTCGCTCTGCCTACCGCTGTATCTATATTCCCTCACTTTGTCTCTCCCCCTGTCTCTCTTTCTCTCTCCCTTCTCTCTCGCTCTCTCTGTCCTCTCTCTCTCCTCGCTTTACGGAGCCCAGGGCAGGGCAGGTCTGGGATGTGAGATTATCCTCAAATTAGACACCTTCATTAGCTCTGCTCTCCGGCAGGAAATTAATGCTAAACGAGCAGCTAGGCTAGATTCCACACACACACACACACACACACACACACACACACACACACACACACACACACACACACACACACACACACACACACACACACACACACACACACACACACACACACACACACACACACACACACACACACACACACACACACACACACACACACACACACACACACACACTAATGATCTCACCAACACTAATGATAACAAAGCATCTATAGATAGGCTGAGTGAGTGACAGAGGGAAGTGCCACTCGACTTGACCTTTCTGTGGTGACACCTCTCCTTGAGGAACACACAGATCTATCAAGACGAGAGGAAACCAGCAGCACTAAGGAGGACAGGACAGACAGCTCCTTATCTCACTCTCTCTTGCTCTCCATCTCTCATCTGGCCAGGTTTAATGAATGGGAGGTTTATTGGTGAGGCAACAGGAAACATAGTCTTGTCTGTAACCGATGTGAAATGGCTAGCTCGTTAGCGATGGTGCGCGCTAATAGCGTTTCAATCGGTGACATCACTTGCTCTGAGACCTTGAAGTTGTGGTTCTCCTTGCTCTGCAAGGGCCGCGGCTTTTGTGGAGCGATGGGTAATGATGCTTTGAGGGTGGCTGTTGTGGATGTGTGCAGAGAGTCCCTGGTTCGAGCCCAGGTATGGGCGAGGAGAGGGACGGAAGCTATACTGTTACATCTACACCCAGTAAAGAGACCTGCAGCATCCTCTGTCCATGATAAACAGCTTATTAACTGGAGAAAAGATTCTGTGTTTACTGGAGGAGGCTGCAGGGAACCTCACCCCAGACACGGCTTCATGTCTCCCTCTCCCTCAGTCTACTGTATTATTCATGCTTTGGCATTTACCACCTGAAACCATATTATGCACAACCTCATCTGTGGTTTGTTTTTGTCTCTCTATATTGGCTTTGTTCAGGAGATGTTCGAGGCCCTGTTCCTGGCCTACGATGAGCGGGTGACGTTTCAGCTGTTCAAGAGCTTCCGGCGTGTCCGCATCAACTTCAGCAACCCCAAAGCAGCCGCCAGCGCCAGGATAGAGCTGCACGAAACGCCCTTCAGAGGCAAGAAGCTCAAACTCTACTTTGCCCAGGTCAGTAGCTAAACAGTACAACGAGCAGGACTGACTGCCAACAGACTGGGACTTTGATTTACCCCCTATGTTAGTTCTGTTGTCTATTGCTGGAAGGAAAGGGCACATTAAAGTGATGCTCCAGAGCTTTTGTATAATTTCAGCAGTAGTTTTTGAACATAGTGCTCACGAGCCAAAAAGGGTCCCCAAAAATGTTGTACAAATGTGTACTACATCGTCCATTTTGTATGATATGTTACATCCTGCAAAACATTTATATATATATATACAGTTGAAGTCGGAAGTTTACATACACTTAGGTTGGAGTCGATTAACACTCGTTTTTCAACCACTCTACAAATGTCTTGTTAACAAACTATAGTTTTGGCAAGTCGGTTAAGACATCTACTTTGTGCTTGACACAAGTAATGTTTCCAACAATTGTTTACACACAGATTATTTCACTGTATGACAATTCCAGTGGGTCAGAAGTTTACATATACTAAGTTGACTGTGTCTTTAAACAGCTTGGACAATTCCAGAAAATTATGTCATGGCTTTAGAAGCTTCTGATAGGCTAATTGACATCATTTGAGTCAATTGGAGGTGGACCTGTGGCTGTATTTCAAAGCCTACCTTCAAACCCAGTGCTTCTTTGCTTGACATCATGGGAAAATCAAAAGAAATCAGCCAAACAAATTGTAGACCTCCACAAGTCTGGTTCATCCTTGGGATCAATTTCCAAATGCCAAAAGGTACCACACTCATCTGTACAAACAATAGTACGCAAGTATGAACATCATGGGACCACGCAGCCGTCATACCGCTCAGGAAGGAGATGCGTTCTGTCTCCTAGAGATGAACGTACTTTGGTGCGAAAAGTGCAAATCAATCCCAGAACAACAGCAAAGGACCTTGTGAATATGCTGGAGGAAACAGGTACAAAAGTATCTATATCCACAGTAAAACGAGTCCTGTATCGACATAACCTGAAAGGCCGCTCAGCAAGGAAGAAGCCACTGATACAAAACCGCTATAAAACTGCCAGACTACAGTTTGCAACTGCACATGGGGACAAAGATCATACTTTTTGGAGAAAAGCCCTCTAGTCTCATTAAACAAAAACAGAACTGTTTCGCCATAATGACCATCGTTATGTTTGGAGGAAAAAGGGGGAGGCTTGCAAGCCGAAGAACACCATCCCAACCGTGAAGCACGGGGGTGGCAGCATCATGTTGTGGGGGTGCTTAGCTGCAGGAGAGACTGGTGCACTTCACAAAATACATGGCATCATGAGGCCGGAAAATGATGTGGATATATTGAAGTAACATCTCAAGACATCAGTCAAGTTAAAGCTTGGTCCAAATGGGTCTTCCAAATGGACATTCTTAAAATAAAGTGGTAATCCTAACTGACCCAAAACTGGGAATTTACAGTGGGATTAAATGTCAGGAATTGTGAAAAACTGAGTTTAAATGTATTTGGCTAAAGTGTATGTAAACTTCTGACTTCAACTGTATATATATATATATATATGTACCAGTCAAAAGTTTGGACACACCTACTCATTCTAGGGTTTTTCTTTCTTTTTTCTTTTTTACTGTTTTCAAAATTGTAAAATAATAGTGAAGACAATAGTGAAGTTGAGATAATGCCAAGAGTGTGCAAAGGTGTCATCAAGGCAAAGGGTGGCTACATTGAAGAATCTCAAATATCAAATCTATTTTTGGGTTATCACATGATTCTGTATGTGTTATTTCATAGTTTTGATGACTTCACTATTATTCTACAATGTAGAAAATAGTCAAAATAAAGAAAAACCCTTGAACGAGTAGGTGTGTCCAAACTTTTGACTGGTACTATATATATATATATATATGTACCCAAACTTTGGTTAGGGTGTGTAGTTTTTTGGAAAAAATGTGTTTGTAGAAAATAGTCTCATGTTTACATTTTGTCACTGATGCAGTGTGACTAATAATAATAAAACCCTCTCCTGTGTGTGTGTGTGTGTGTGTGTGTGTGTGTGTGTGTGTGTGTGTGTGTGTGTGTGTGTGTGTGTGTGTGTGTGTGTGTGTGTGTGTGTGTGTGTGTGTGTGTGTGTGTGTGTGTGTGTGTGTGTGTGTGTGTGTGAGAGAGTGTTCGCCCTCCTCCTTGCAGAAGCAGCTTGTGATTGCTCCACATTAGCCAATAGGCCTTTCTAATTCCTCCCCCAGTGGTTATCAGGATCACAAGCACTCCCCTGAGACAGAGAGAGAGAGATTAAGTACATGACTTATATTCCTGTTAGACATAATATCTGCAGGGCCGGTGTGTTACGCTGTGCTGCCTGGAGGCTGGAGCACACAGACACTTCACAGCACTCTGATGATCTACATGTGATCTAGACCTATTAGCTGTTAGTCAAGATGACAGGCCAGGTGGTGATGTGGCTCTGTAACCCAGTAGACTAGTGTTGGTCCTGGAGAACAGGGAGGTCCGTAACCCAGTAGACTGGTGTTGGTTCTGGAGAACAGGTAGGTCTGTAACCCAGTAGACTAGTGTTGGTCCTGGAGAACAAGGAGGTCTGTAGACTGGTGTTGGTCCTGGGGAACAGGGAGGTCTGTAACCCAGTAGACTAGTGTTGGTCCTGGAGAACAAGGAGGTCTGTAACCCAGTAGACTGGTGTTGATCCTGGGGAACAGGGAGGTCTGTAACCCAGTAGACTAGTGTTGGTCCTGGAGAACAAGGAGGTCTGTAACCCAGTAGACTGGTGTTGGTTCTGGAGAACAGGGAGGTCTGTAACCCAGTAGACTGGTGTTGATCCTGGGGAACAGGGATGTATGTAACCCAGTAGACTGGTGTTGATCCTGGGGAACAGGGAGGTATGTAACCCAGTAGACTGGTGTTGGTCCTGGAGAACAAGGAGGTCTGTAACCCAGTAGACTGGTGTTGGTCCTGGAGAACAAGGAGGTCTGTAACCCAATAGACTGGTGTTGATCCTGGGGAACAGGGAGGTCTGTAACCCAGTAGACTGGTGTTGATCCTGGGGAACAAGGAGGTCTGTAACCCAATAGACTGGTGTTGATCCTGGGGAACAGGGAGGTCTGTAACCCAGTAGACTAGTGTTGGTCCTGGGGAACAAGGAGGTCTGTAACCCAGTAGACTGGTGTTGATCCTGGGGAACAGGGAGGTCTGTAACCCAGTAGACTGGTGTTGGTCCTGGAGAACAAGGAGGTCTGTAACCCAGTAGACTGGTGTTGATCTTGGGGAACAGGGAGGTCTGTAACCCAGTAGACTAGTGTTGATCCTGGAGAACAAGGAGGTCTGTAACCCAGTAGACTGGTGTTGATCCTGGGGAACAGGGAGGTCTGTAACCAGGTAGACTGGTGTTGATCCTGGGGAACAGGGAGGTCTGTAACCCAGTAGACTAGTGTTGGTCCTGGAGAACAAGGAGGTCTGTAACCCAGTAGACTGGTGTTGATCCTGGGGAACAGGGAGGTCTGTAACCCAGTAGACTGGTGTTGGTCCTGGGGAACAGGGATGTCTGTAACCCAGTAGACTGGTGTTGATCCTGGGGAACAGGGATGTCTGTAACCCAGTAGACTGGTGTTGGTCCTGGAGAACAAGGTGGTCTGTAACCCAGTAGACTGGTGTTGGTCCTGGAGAACAAGGAGGTCTGTAACCCAGTAGACTGGTGTTGATCCTGGGGAACAGGGAGGTCTGTAACGCAGTAGACTAGTGTTGGTCCTGGAGAACAAGGAGGTCTGTAACCCAGTAGACTGGTGTTGATCTTGGGGAACAGGGAGGTCTGTAACCCAGTAGACTAGTGTTGATCCTGGAGAACAAGGAGGTCTGTAACCCAGTAGACTGGTGTTGATCCTGGGGAACAGGGAGGTCTGTAACCCAGTAGACCGGTGTTGATCCTGGGGAACAGGGAGGTCTGTAACCCAGTAGACTGGTGTTGATCCTGGGGAACAGGGAGGTCTGTAACCCAGTAGACTAGTGTTGGTCCCGGAGAACAGGGAGGTCTGTAACCCAGTAGACTGGTGTTGGTCCTGGGGAACAGGGAGGTCTGTAACCCAGTAGACTAGTGTTGGTCCTGGAGAAAAAGGAGGTCTGTAACCCAGTAGACTGGTGTTGATCCTGGGGAACAGGGAGGTCTGTAACCCAGTAGACTGGTGTTGGTCCTGGAGAACAAGGAGGTCTGTAACCCAGTAGACTGGTGTTGGTCAAATCAAATCATCAAATCAAATTTTATTTGTCACATACACATGGTTAGCAGATGTTAATGCGAGTGTAGCGAAATGCTTGTGCTTCTAGTTCCGACAATGCAGTGATAACCAACAAGTAATCTAACTAACAATTCCAAAACTACTGTCTTATACACAGTGTAAGGAGATAAGGAACATGTACATAAGGATATATGAATGAGTGATGGTACAGAGCAGCATACAGTAGATGGTATCGAGTACAGTATATACATATGAGATGAGTGTGTAGACAAAGTAAACAAAGTGGCATAGTTAAAGTGGCTAGTGATACATGTGTTACATAAGGATGCAGTCGATGATGTAGAGTACAGTATATACATATGCATATGAGATGAATAATGTAGGGTAAGTAACATTATATAAGGTAGCATTGTTTAAAGTGGCGAGGTCTGTAACCCAGTAGACTGGTGTTGATCCTGGGGAACAGGGAGGTCTGTAACCCAGTAGACTGGTGTTGATCCTGGGGAACAGGGATGTCTGTAACCCAGTAGACTGGTGTTGATCCTGGGGAACAGGGAGGTCTGTAACCCAGTAGACCGGTGTTGGTCCTGGAGAACAAGGAGGTCTGTAACCCAGTAGACAGGTGTTGGTCCTGGAGAACAAGGAGGTCTGTAACCCGGTAGACTGGTGTTGATCCTGGGGAACAGGGAGGTCTGTAACCCAGTAGACTAGTGTTGGTCCCGGAGAACAAGGAGGTCTGTAACCCAGTAGACTGGTGTTGATCCTGGGGAACAGGGAGGTCTGTAACCCAGTAGACTGGTGTTGGTCTTGGGGAACAGTGGAGAGTAACCCAGTAGACTGGTGTTGGTCTTGGGGAACAGTGGAGAGTAACCCAGTAGACTGGTGTTGGTCTTGGGGAACAGTGGAGAGTAACCCATGGCCCAGACAAGGATCCTTCCCAGTCAGTGTCCTTTAACCTCAGCTCTCTGGCTGAATCAGGTCTCAGCAGGACCCTTGGAACTAAGATGTGGAACTAACTGACTGTCTGGAGTGTAGAATCGTACAGCCAATCACTAAGAGACATCTGATTAACACTGATTCACTAATAATTGGTTTGTATCCCCCCCCCTCTCCCCCTCTCTATCCCTCTGTCTCTCTATCCCTTCCTCCCTCAGGTCCAGAACCCAGTATCAGATGGTGATAACCTGCACCTGGCACCTCCCCAGCCCTCTAAACAGTTCCTCATCTCCCCTCCCGGCTCACCGCCCATTGGCTGGCAGCAGATAGACGAGACCACGCCCGTCATCAACTACGACCTGCTCTATGCTGTGGCCAAGCTGGGCCCCGGTGAGTCATACCACAAGTTACACACTACATGCTGCTTTTGATTCTCTCCGTTACTCTCCTTTTCGGAGCGCGACCTCTCTGTTTCAGTTTTACTTTCTCTGTCTCAACCCTTCTCTCACACCTTTCGGTTGTTCTCACTGTTTCACTCCTTACGTCATTTCTGTCTCTCATTCTCTTTCTTATCTTCCTCTCACACGCTGTTCTATTGGCTCACAACTCTCACTCCCTCCGTAAATATATCCAGTGATACGTGATGTAATATGACATCCTGGAGCACCTCCCCTCGGTCAAGCAGGACGTCGGGTCACATTCTTCCTGTTTAAAAGATCCACCGGTCAGAACCTGTACCTTTAAATGTTTTTGGCATTAGTAGAATACATCCTCTGGCGTCTCATAGAAGATGAGTCAGGTCGCCCTCTCTACTCCCCAGCCGCTGGTCTGATCCCATTGGGAACATGGTCCACCAGGTTGATTACAGGCAACAAGCCATTTACACAAGTATTTAAACCCAGAGTCCATCTCAAATAGTCGTGTATTTAGATCCATGGACTTGTTTGGGGCTGTCCGTCACAGGCTATGTAATGCTACCTAGTAGGTTTCCATTGAAATCTATTGCTTCAAAGGAATTTCACACACAATAGGATATGACCGAGTTTGAGATGGAGCGACATGTCATGCCGGTAACATCTCTCCCTGGTTTAGGACATGATTTAGATTTTTAATGAACAGAACTCCAGTTCCGTAATGTATCCTCTACACACCTTCAGTCTACTGCTCCAGTCTGCCTCTGTTTTCCATGCCATCAGAGGGGCAGTGCTGCTTCGCTACATTGAACTTGCCCGCCGACTTGAAAGAGCCGCGACCCAAAGCAGTGCCCCTCTCTTCACAAAGGTCCCGCTGCACGTCGTCGTGTCAACCATGAATAATGCATGAGGGTGAGAGAGACGTTAACGACCTGTCACTACTGACTCCCTGTACACTAATGGTTTATTCATCTCTGCTATGAGAGGAATATCAACAAGTCTCTCTCTAAACCTCCCCGACTCTCCTCTGGGATATCGTCACCTCAACCACCATGTCATTCAGTCAGGAGAGAGTGACAACCACAATTGTGTCTGGCTTGATAATGATGGCGGTCTTTGAGTAAGAGGTTTAGTCAGAGCAAGCAGCAGATGCAAATGGGAATCAGTCAGCTGTTATGTCTTCTTGTCATTTGAAATAGACCTAAACGGAGTGTCAATCATCTTTTTGTCTGGCATGTTTGTTATATCTCACTAAATGCCTGATACTAGAGTGCTTTTTGTCCAGCAAAAAGACAAGTTTGGTGATTACATAGTGTCCAGTAGTTAAACTGTGACGGCAGGCTATTATTTTCTTACAATGCTTCATCTCAGTGTGTATGTAAATGTACAGGGATTATATTCCATACAGCCAGAGTCAAGTCTATCTGCCTTCCTGGCCAGAGCCTCATTTTCTTAACAGAACAGCTGTTTCACAGATTCTTGCCATTCTGCTAATTTTAGCTTGACTTTGCTGGAGCTGCCAATCGTATGGTTAACTCCCACGTAAATAAACCCTTATTCCCAGTCAATGATATGAAGGGAGGGAGAGAGAGGGAGATAACACCTGCAGTTTCTTGCTAACCTCTTATCTTTCTCTCTCTCACGCTCTCTCTCTCATTCCTTCTCCCTCTCTCGCTCTATCTCACCCCCCCCCCTCTGCCCAACTAACACTACCTCAGGTCAATCAAGGAGGCCATTTTGAAAAGTGAATATTGAATGTCACTGTCTGTCTGTCTGTCTGTCTGTCTGTCTGTCTGTCTGTCTGTCTGTCTGTCTGTCTGTCTGTCTGTCTGTCTGTCTGTCTGTCTGTCTGTCTGTCTGTCTGTCTGTCTGTCTGTCTGTCTGTCTGTCTGTCTGTCTGTCTGTCTGTCTGTCTGTCTGTCTGTCTGTCTGCCTGCCTGCCTGCCTGCCTGCCTATCTCTTCTATTTGTAGCTGTGGATGTTAAAATGGCTCTGGGTGGTGGGTTGAGATGTAGGAACATTTAGATTATGCAACAGGGTTTGACATGACTAACTCTCAGCTGTCAACTCCCTAGGTAACTGTATCTTTCTTTCTCTCTCTCTCTCTCTCTCTCTCTCTCTCTCTCTCTCTCTCTCTCTCTCTCTCTCTCTCTCTCTCTCTCTCTCTCTCTCTCTCTCTCTCTCTCTCTCTCTCTCTCTCTCTCTCTCTCTCTCTCTCTCTCTCTCTCTCTCTCTCTCTCTTTCTCTCTCTCCCTCTCGCTCTCTTTCTCTTTCTCCCTCTTTCTCCATCTCTCCCTCTCCATCTCTCTCTCTCTCTCTCTCTCTCTCTCTCTCTCTCTCTCTCTCTCTCTCTCTCTCTCCCCTTTCTCTCTCTCTCTTTCTCTCTCTCTCTCTATTTCACTTTATTTTTCTTTCTTTCTCTCTCAATTTCAATTACATTTCAATTACAGGGACTTTATTGGCATGGGAAACATATGTTTACATTGCCAGAAAAAGTTAAATAGATAATCTTGCTGCGATGGCACACCGTTTTTATTTTTATTTAACTAGACAAGTCAGTTAAGAACAGATTCTTATTTACAATGACAGCCTAGGACTAGTGGGTTAACTGCCTTGTTCAGGGGCAGAATGACAGAATTTTACTTTGTCAACTCAGGGATTAGATCTTGCAACCTGTCGGTTACTGGCCCAACGCTCTAACCACTAGACTACCTTCCACCCACTTATTCTGTATATAGTCAAAGCTTTCCTTAAGTTTGGGTCAGTCACTGCGGGCAGGTATTCTGCCACTGTGTACTCTCTGTTTAGGGCCAAATACCATTCCAGTTTTCTGTTTTTTCATTAATTCTTTACAATGTGTCATGTAATTATCTTTTTATTTTTTCATGATTTGGTTGGGTCTAATTGTGTTGCTGTCCTTGAGCTCTCTCTGTCCCCAAATCCCATCAAAACACATCCCACTGAGAGTTATCTCACTCTCTCTCTCTCCCCAAATCCCATCAAAACACATCCCGCTGAGAGTTATCTCACTCTCTCTCTCTCCCCAAATCCCATCAAAACACATCCCGCTGAGAGTTATCTCACTCTCTCTCTCTCTCCCCAAATCCCATCAATACCTTGGACTCTTAATCCTCGTTTAACCGTCTGTGCCCCTGTAAACACATCCGGCTGAGAGTAATCTCACTCTCTCTCTCTCTCCCCAAATCCCATCAAAACACATCCCGCTGAGAGTTATCTCACTCTCTCTCTCTCCCCAAATCCCATCAAAACACATCCCGCTGAGAGTTATCTCACTCTCTCTCTCTCCCCAAATCCCATCAAAACACATCCCGCTGAGAGTTATCTCACTCTATCTCTCTCCCCAAATCCCATCAAAACACATCCAGCTGAGAGTTATCTCACTCTCTCTCTCTCCCCAAATCCCATCAAAACACATCCGGTTGAGAGTTATCTCAATCTCTCTCTCTCCCCAAATCCCATCAAAACACATCCTGCTGAGAGTTATCTCACTCTCTCTCTCCCCATATCCCATCAAAACACATCCCGCTGAGAGTTATCTCACTCTCTCTCTCTCCCCAAATCCCATCAAAACACATCCCGCTGAGAGTTATCTCACTCTCTCTCTCTCTCCCCAAATCCCATCAAAACACATCCGGCTGAGAGTTATCTCACTCTCTCTCTCTCTCCCCAAATCCCATCAAAATACATCCCGCTGAGAGTTATCTCACTCTCTCTCTCCCCCTCTATCCTCCCTCTCTCTCAGTCCCTCTATCCTCACTCTCGCTCTCTCTATCCCTCCTCCTCTCCCTGATCTGATACGCTGGGGTCATCCCTAGACTGCATGACTGCATAGGCCCACTAACTGGAAGATTCCGCAGGCCGACAACTAAGATTGGTTACTCACATGAGTTCCATTTGACTAGAATGATCTTCCTGTATCTATCAAGATAGACATACAGTATACTTACAATCCACTCATATTTACTGGAGCACCATTTCATATTCATATTGAGTTCCTGTTTGATGTTACGCGCTTCTAATAGGATGTAATAGTAGTGGATAGTGGTACTGTAGGTAGTGATTCACCTGGTCCAATGAAGCACTGGGCTCATTGTGTACGGGAACATTGTCTGCCTTCGTACTGTATAATACCTCTACAGACGGTCTAAGCAAATCTCCCATTCATAGTCATTAACACTGTAGGTGTACTTGTTAGTGGAGCCCAGGCCCTGTTAGTATGGGTCAGCCTGGGCTACAGGTACGTCTCTCTGGGCCCGAGAGCGCTCTCTCGCTGGGTGTAAACCCCCAGGACAGCCACAGCTGGAGGTTACCACCACACACCAGCCACTTCATGGCCTCATAGTCCTCTAAGTCGCTCTATGTGGTGTCTAACTTTACAAGCACAAGAATATCCCACTTGAAACGTTCCTTTACTTGTCAACCATGCAGGTACCCTCACAACCACATCTGGTGGAACCCACAAACAACCCACAAACCCTATAAGTCCCTTTCACTACTAACTAACTCGCTGTAGGAGTATACAGCACAAGAAATGTCTCTCAAGTGACTGTATTCTTTCCTCTGTTCAGGGACTAGAGTGGGTTGCATAAGAGATTCATTTAAAGGATTTTGCATATTCATGGGAGTGGAGCGGAGAGCAGAGCAGGATCAAACTGGTCTTTACCTTGTGTATCGCTGGCCTTTAGTTTATACACTGACCTAGAATCAGAAGTGGAGCAGAGGCTGTCTCTGAACTCAGGGGCCAGAGACTGACATGAGGTCAGGGAATCGTAGTGCTTGAAGATGACTGTGGTGAAACAGTGTATTTGGAGTAGAGGGTAAATGGTATGTACTGTAAGCAAGTGGGAATGGTTATTATCTGACATGTTTAGAACATTTCAAGTGCAGCAGCTAAAATGTGATTGGGCTAACAATAACCATGCCTTGGTGGCGAGTATTTCCTGGTACACTGAAGTAGCACTTCAATGATAAGGCCTGGTCATATATGCCTTTTACGTCATGGAATAGAGTGCAGCATGTATATGAATGTAGACTCTGATGTAAGGCTGAAGAGTGCAGTTTGTATAGAAACATTTTATTTTAAAGCTCTGCCTTTTAAACTGTAAACATTACAGGCGCTTACCATAGCTATCTGTCATGCCTCATTAGTGTATGTTTGTGTGTATGCGTACGTGCATACTCGGTTGTGTGTGTGTGTGTGTGTGTGTGTGTGTGTGTGTGTGTGTGTGTGTGTGTGTGTGTGTGTGTGTGTGTGTGTGTGTGTGTGTGTGTGTGTGTGTGTGTGTGTGTGTGTGTGTGTGTGTGTGTGTGTGTGTGTGTGTGTGTGTGTGTGTGTGTGTGTGTGAGAGAGAGAGCGCATTTCAGGCTTTTATTCTTTTATTCTTCAGAGTATTAGTGGAGAAGCTTTAGGGTTAGCACTACTGGAAGTGTGTGTGTGTGGAGAGGAAGTGTGTGTGTGTGTCTTGTGTGTGTGTCGTGTGTGTGTCTTGTGTGTGTGTCGTGTGTGTGTCTTGTGTGTGTGTCGTGTGTGTGTCTTGTGTGTGTGTCGTGCGTGTGTCGTGCGTGTGTCTTGTGTGTGTCTTGTGTGTGTCTTGTGTGTGTGTGTTTGCACTTGCAATTTTAGCATGTAAATCTTGGTGGGGCAAGATTTGCATGTCAGCAAAGCCACTACACAACACAACACTGAACAATACATTAATTGCGCTATAATAGTGACAAACGGTGCCCACAAACTGTTAGGGCCTACATAAAGCTGTCCCAACAGCAGAGCTTTCTTTTCAGCACCATGGAGTGAATCCTTCCCACTGCTACACCTGGCTATCAGCGGAGCCTCGTCTGGCATTGAAACTGTTCATTCAGCCTCATTTACTGCCTTTAAAAAAACATAGCTGATATGGCTGACTTGCTTAAACAAATGTGGTTTCTACTGACAATTGAGATGTACAAACTATGGCATAAGGGAACAATGAGTGGATAAGAGGCAATCCTTTATTTCGATTAAGTCATTAGTGAGCGAGCTAGGACGGACGTAGTCAATATAACTTTTGAAATGTACAGCGACAGAATTCAGAACATGGGCTGTTCTTACAGTATTCTCTCTGTACACCAAGTCAGAACGGCAGGATAAATAAAGGGGCAGACAAGCAGACAATGAAAGCTCTTACAATATTCGATGATGACGTTTCTCTAAAACAGGTTATAGGCTACATGTGCACCACTAAGTCAGAACAATAGGCTAAGTTATGAGGGGGAATGGGCCAAATGATTAGGGTGAGGCACATGGGCTACTAACAGCTTACTACACAACATACATTTAGTATTACTTTCTTAGCTACAGTATACATATCTCCCTGCAATATTACGTCATTTATGCAGCAGCATACAAGACATTTTTGGAATCACCTTGTTATGCTGTGCTCACTTGAACAGGAAGTTGGCATGGCGGTCCTTCTGGTGGGCAAATTTTGTCATAAAACTTTGTCATCAAAGTCTGGCATTCTCTGGATTTATGGTGCTTTCAAGACAACTGGGAAGTCTGAAAAAAAACAAGGTTGAATCATGATGTCAGTGATCTTCAGGTCGGAGCTCTAGAAAGAGGCCAGAGTGGCCGACTTGGAATTCCGAGTAGGGTGACCATTCAAAACGTATTTTTCCAGTCGGAGCTAGTTTTTTTCAGGTTTCCAGTTGTCTTGAACTCACTGAAGTCTGAGATTTTCCAGTTCTGAGTTTCCAGTTGTTTTGAACCGGGCAGAAGTCACCTGGCTTGATAACATGGCCAATGTATTCAACCTTTTCTGGCCCATGGTTTTGCATGTGAATGTTTATCCTTTTAAGCTCGGAAAAGAGACACTTTCAGACGGATGCTTTAAATCCTTAAATCCAGACTTGGACCACACACACTCTCCACCGAATAGCAGGCAGGTGAAGCAAAATAGGGATTGCTTTGCAGCACTTGCAGTTAGCCACGGATTCCTTCCAAACCACTCATTGTTGAAGTTGCTATTTCCAACTTGTTGTGTACCGTAATGTTTATGTCCAATGGCCGATGAGCACCAATACGCTTTATCTATGGGTTTTCTTCATATGACAAGGATCGAAAAGGATTTGCCAGTAGATTGTAGATGTGATTCATGATGATTACTGCTTGTCTAGCTTGCTAGCAACGATTTTGAAATCAGTCCAATCAAAGCTACGGTAGATATAACGTGATTTGTCAATATTTCATCTGTGGTCAATCTATAGAAGCACCCAAGGGGGCTTGAACTTTCAAGCTCTCCCTGTAGATTTCGCGGTGATGTAATGTCCCCATGAGTGACAGAACACTGAGCCAATCACGGCGCAACTAGAGAAGATTACCAACCCCTACTCTCTGTATTTTTCCTGGCTGCCCACCACAGAAAGCACTGAGCTAGACTGTAACAAGTAAGAAAGCACTGAGATAGACTGTAACAAGTAAGAAAGCCCTGAGCTAGACTGTAACAAGTAAGAAAGCCCTGAGCTAGACTGTAACAAGTAAGAAGGCACTGAGCTAGACTGTAACAAGTAAGAAAGCACTGAGCTAGACTGTAACAAGTAAGAAAGCCCTGAGCTAGACTGTAACAAGTTAGAAAGCACCGAGCTAGACTGTAACAAGTAAGAAAGCCCTGAGCTAGACTGTAACAAGTAAGAAAGCACTGAACTAGACTTTAACAAGTAAGAAAGCACTGAGCTAGACTGTAACAAGTAAGAAAGCACTGAGCTAGACTGTAACAAGTAAGAAAGCACTGAGCTAGACTGTAACAAGTAAGAAAGCACTGAGCTAGACTGTAACAAGTAAGAAAGCACTGAGCTAGACTGTAACAAGTAAGAAAGCACTGAGCTAGACTGTAACAAGTAAGAAAGCACTGAGCTAGACTGTAACAAGTAAGAAAGCCCTGAGCTAGACTGTAACAAGTAAGAAAGCCCTGAGCTAGACTGTAACAAGTAAGAAAGCCCTGAGCTAGACTGTAACAAGTAAGAAAGCCCTGAGCTAGACTGTAACAAGTAAAAATGTATGCGGCTTTATTAACTCAATATATATATATTTTTTACATTGTTATCAAACTGATATATGACATGTATTAATGCCAAAATAACAAACAAAACAGTAACAAACCAGGTGAATGACGGGTCGCCACTGTGTGTAAGTGTGTGTGTGTGTGTGTGTGTGTGTGTGTGTGTGTGTGTGTGTGTGTGTGTGTGTGTGTGTGTGTGTGTGTGTGTGTGTGTGTGTGTGTGTGTGTGTGTGTGTGTGTGTGTGTGTGTGTGTGTGTGTGTGTGTGTGTGTGTGTGTGTGCGCGCGCGTTTTTTCCATCCAGTGCCGTGTTTCCACATGCACGCCAGCCTTCAGAGAGACTAGCTGAGTGTAGTGTGATTACGGCTCCAGCAGTCTGCCTCCCTCCAACACAAGCCCTCGTTAAGGAGAAAATGCTTTTGTTGCTCCCAGCTTGTTTACAAGGCACGTATCCAGCCTTTCACTCGCTCTCTCACTAAGCCTGAGAAATCAAAACATTTGAGGCGCATCTGTGGGCAAGGGGGTCGTCAAGACGTGTGTCAGCAGGCAGGCAGCGCTGTACGATTACTATACCAGGGTCTGGAGCTGAAAGAACAGTGGTACAGTACTGTAGTAATACTGTAGTAATACTCTAGTAATACAGTGAAATCATGCCTGGGTGTATTGGCCCTTACAGTATACAGTAGAATAGATAAGGTCTTTAACGTTTCTATTCCACATACTAGTCATTTAGCAGACTCTCTTATCCAGAGCTAATTGCAGGTAGTGCGTTTACTTTAAGTTAGCAAGTTGGGACAACCACATATCAAAGTCATAATAAGTGCTAGTTTTCTTCAATAAAGCAGCTCTCAGCAAAGCCGGTGCTGGTAAGAAATCGTTTCCACACTAGAACAGATGATGTCAGTGAATGTTATGCAGCAAACATATCAAATCAAATGTCATTGGTTGCGTACACATATTTTGCAAATGTTATCGCAGGTGCAGCAAAATTCTTCGGTTTCCAGCGCCGACAGCGCAGTAATACCTAAACAATACAAAACAATACACACAAATGTGAAATATCAGAACGAGCAATGTCAGAGTCCGGAATATAATGTATACATGTATATTTAAGCAATAAGGCCCGAGGAGGTGTGGTATATGGTCAATATACCACAGCTACGGACTGTTCATAGGTTGCATACCCGTGGTATACGGTCTCATATACAACGGCTGTCAGCCAATCAGCATTCAGGGCTCGAACCACCCAGTTTCTAAATATATGTATATAATGGTGTGTATAGACAGGATGGACAGTATATGAATGGGAAAGGTGTGTACAGCAGCAGTCAAACGCTCCTGAAGGAACAGTTGCCTCACCCATAATGGGGTTAACTCTGTACCAGAAGAGCAGTCCTGTGCTGTAGTCTACTACACCTGTTTCTTTTGGGACTGTTGATAAGGAATGTTGTATATTTAAAAAACTGTGATTCAGAGAGTGTATTATTTGAAGTGTTTGGCCTGGCTTGAAAGAATGCTGTAAAAGTAGCTGCACTGTGTTAGTGGGCCTAGGTCACGCTGGAGCCCAAAGAGAGAGACCATCACGTCCCGCTGTCCATCTGTCCTTCCACCCCCAAACACATGCTCCGCATGGTACGAGCCACTAGGTGCCATCCATTTGTATCCTGGTTAATACATAGCTTTGACAGGAGCTGGCCAGGTGGGTTGTGGCTGGACAGGCGTTCATTGCCATGGCCATGGCGTTAGAGATGGTGAGCTTATTGCATACAGTACAGTCCCTACACACACACACACACACACAGAGCCCCTTTATTAGCAGAGCCTGAAATAGCAGGGATAATGCAAGGCGCATGTGCTGTGAATGATAATGAGCTGTGTGTGTGTGTGTGTGTGTGTGCGTGCGTGCGTGCGTGCGTGCGTGCGTGCGTGCGTGCGTGTGTGTGTGTGTGTGTGTGTGTGTGTGTGTGTGTGTGTGTGTGTGTGTGTGTGTGTGTGTGTGTGTGTGTGTGTGTGTGTGTGTGTGTGTGTGTGTGTGTGTGTGTGTGCATGCGTGTGTATGTCATTATGTGATAATTAGCTGTAATGTTGTCGTTATCAGAACCCCTGAGACGTACTAAATGACAGATGATAGCTAAGGTATACTGTATAACAGCTCTTAAGGAGAGTGTTGAACCCCCAGTGTGGAGATGAGTGTGTGTTCTGGGCTCTGTAGCTGATCTGGGAGTGAGTTGACTGATACTGATACAGTTCCATTATGTTGTTCTGAGTACTGGGCGTGTGCTGAGCCTCTATTATCCCCCTCTCATTCTCTTCCTCTCAGTACCTCCCCTTCTCTCTCTATTTCCTTTTCTCTCTTTTCTCTGTTTTCTGCATTCCTCCCCCTCTCTCCCCATCGCCCCCTCCCCTCCCCCTCTCTACCTCTCCCTCTCTCCCCATCGCTCCCCCTCTCTACCTCTCCCTCTCTCCCCATCGCTCCCCCTCCCCCTCTCTACCTCTCCCTCTCCCTCTCTCCCCCCTCCCCCTCTCCCTCTCTCCCTCTTTCTGACTCTGACTGTCTGACCCGGAGCGACAGCACGCAGCAGCATTGACGTCGCCCAGCGGTTGGCTGAGGAGCCCAGTACTCAGGAGAAATGGAGGGAGGGAGGGAATGAGGGAGGGAGGATATTGCTTCAGTCCTCCCTGGGTTCAGGTCCTCCTACTCAGAGAATTACATAGTCTTTCTGTATATTAAGCTTCTGCCCCCCAATTCTCACATGACCGTTTAGTAATTATGAGGAGAAAATCCTCACCCAGGTTGAGTTTGCCTCACCTCCTTCTGTAGCTCAGTTGGTAGAGCATGGCGCTTGTCACGCCAGGGTAGTGGGTTCGATCCCCGGGACCACCCATACGTAGAATGTATGCACACATGACTGTAAGTCGCTTTGGATAAAAGCGTCTGCTAAATGGCATATATTATTATTATTATTATTACCTCACTGATTTAGTGTCTCTCTTGGAACCAGGGCTCCCTCTTGAGGTCATGTATATGTTTATATTTTCAAATGTCTTGTCCTGACCATTCCTCTCTCCCCCCTCTGTCTCTCTCTCTCTCTCTCTCTCTCTCTAGATCAGCTTTAATATTGCATATAGATTGTAGCTTCCGTCAATGTAATTATCTGCATCATTTCCAATCCAATATATATATATATATTTAAAAAATATATATTTTCCTTTATTACTTTCTAACCCTACCACTCCTTCCCTAATTGGAGTAAACTAGTGAACAACAACGCTAAGCTTCTACTTCCAGCTTCTACATACTATATACATTTTATGGGCACAATATTGTTTTACATTTGTTATTTAGTTGATATTAGTTGTTATTACTCCCAACCTTCAGCTCCAATCAACTCCTCCCATCTATCTCTTAACACCATCCATATTGGATTTCTATTTGCCATGTATTTTTCAACTGTGCTGTGATGATCTCTCTCTCCCGTCTCTCTCTTTCTCTATTCCGTCTCTCCCGTCTCTCTCTCTCTCCCATCCCTCTCTCTCTCGCTCTCTTCCGTCTCTCTCTCTCTATTCCGTCTCTCTCTCTCTCTCTCTCTCTCCCGTCTCTCTCTCTATTCCATCTCTCTCTCTCTCTATTCCATCTCCCTCTCTCTCTCTCTCTCTCTATTCCGCCTCTCTCTCTCCCGTCTCTCTCTCTCTCTTCCGTCTCTTTCTCTCTCTCCTGTCTCTCTCTCTCTATTCCACCTCTCTCTCTCCTGTCTCTCTCTCTCTCTCTCTCTCTCTCTCTCTCTCTCTCTCTCTCTCTCCCGTCTCTCTCTCTCTCTATTCCGTCTCTCTCTCTCTCCCGTCTCTCTTTCTCTCTCTCCTGTCTCTCTCTCTCTCTCTCTATTCCGCCTCTCTCTCTCCCGTCTCTCTCTCTCTCCCGTCTCTCTATTCCGCCTCTCTCTCTCCCATCTCGCTCTCTCTCTCTCTCCCATCTCTCTCTCTCTCTCCCGTCTCTCTCTCTCTCTCTCCCGTCTCTCTCTCTCTCTATTCCGTCTTTCTCTCTCTCTATTCCGTCTTTCTCTCTCTCTATTCCGCCTCTCTCTCTCTCTGTCTCTCCCGTCTCTCTCCCGTCTCTCTCTCTCTCTCTCTCTCTCTCTCTCTCTCTCTCTCCCGTCTCTCTCTCTGTCTACAGGAGAGAAGTTTGAGCTGCATGCTGGAACAGAGTCCACCCCCAGTGTTGTTGTCCACGTCTGCGACAGCGACACCGAGGAAGTGGAAGAACCAAAGAATTGCCCCAAACCAAAAATCATCCAGACCCGGCGCCCTGACCTTCCTACTTCTCACTGAACTCTGTCCCCCTGCCACTTCCTGCCGTAACATCGTCATCTGGAGGAAGGAGAATCGATCCCGTCTCTCTCTCACAGGAACAATCCCCGTGTTCAGCACTCCCCACCCTACGGCCACCTCGCCCGGGCCAGAAGGGGAGTGCTCTCTGTTACTCATCCTCGTCGACATACAGCCGTTGATGTGCTACATGTATGATTGTGTTGGCAATACTCCATACTTACATCAAGATTCAGTCACCGTATCCTCAGTGATTGGTTCCTGTCTGTATGATTCTGTTGTTGTAATGTCACACAGTTTGCAGTGATGGGGCAGCACCTTGCTTTGAGCTCGGCCTCTGATTGGCTTAGGGGTTGTGGCGAATGCCAGTGTAAAGAAGCCCATTGGTCGCCTTTATAGACGTGTGTTAGCATTGCTCGCTCTACACTGCGTATGTACCCCAAGCACTGACGATGAATAGCGCTTCTCTCATTAGGGCATGCTAGCTACTGAGGTGGTGGGATGACTCTGGCGCTGCATGAGTTGAAGTAACTTGAAGGAGCATTATGGTAAATGGTCAATACTTTGTCTTATAGTCCCCATAAAGTTGGGTTATTCATCGTGTTATCAGTGCTGTCTGTCGACCATGGGAATTCTTTCAATCTCGCCAATGCATGCACTGGTCTGATCTAGTTTGTGTGTTTACTTTGTTCCGTTTCCTGTATGTAGCTGTCAATTTGACCTCTCTTCTCTCTTCGCTAACTTCTCTCTTTTATCTCCCTGTGTTTTCTGGCTACCGGTGTCCTTCACAGAAAACAAGGCTAATAACAATTACAATCCATGCACCTTACAGGGAAAGTATTATGTACAAGGACATTTCCGTGATTGTTCCTCAGTGTGAATTGTTCTGTGTCCATGTCTTGTCCCTGAAAGTCTGTTTAAAGAAAAAGGAGTAGTAAGAAAACAAAATAAAAAACGGAATGCCTGGTGGCCACCTTTTCCTCATTGGCTGAAATGGAGAGCCAATCATATATCATCACGTGAAGCCAGTCTATAAAGTGCATGGTTACATTTTTATAGAGATATTGTGTTGTCTGAGAACCGTGGCTCAGTCATGGGATTTCCTCGTGTTTCCTTTATGTGCCTCTGTAGGGAGCGAGAAAGAAACATTTATTCAAACTCACCACGAAGAAAATAAATGCATGATGACGATCCTGAGAGGAAAAAAATAATGTTATTATAGAGTTATGTTACACAAATCTTCCAAGTGCTATTACACAGTTTCTGTCGAGATGGTCAAGGGGAATTACATACTGTACTCACACACACAACCATGTTTGTTTTCCTTTATTGTGTGTTTTGTTTTTCCTGTGTTGGTTCAATGAGTGTCTTCTTGGTGTGCCTGATTGAACTTATAGGCAGTAGAACAAGCCCTGTACAAATTGGACCTCCCTGTCTATTTGTGGAGAACTGGCGTTGTGATCAATTTTCTATTGTCCAAACTATTGACCCTTCCTGTTTCAGACATTGCACCTACACTCTGATTCTACATTACTGTGAGCCACTAATTCAACCCTGGGTGCTTTTATACACTAACGCCTCACTCTAAACCCTCATTGTAACCCCTCACTCTAAACCCTCACTGTAACCCCCCATTCTAAACCCTCGCTGTAGCCCCTCACTGTAACCCCTCACTGTAATCCCTCACTGTAACCCCTCACTATAACCTCTCACTCTAAACCCTCACTGTAACCCCTCACTCTAAACCCTCACTGTAACCCCTCACTCTAAACCCTCACTGTAACCCCTCACTGTAACCCCTCACTATACATCATTCCAATCCCCATCTCTGATAACGATGGCTCAAATGATCAGATTTGATAACCCAGTTCAAAGTGCACTGAAATTTTTTTTTTTATTCCAACCAGCTCCAGTAGGATGTAGTTTTATTCCAACCAGCTCCAGTAGGATGTAGTTTTATTCCAACCAGCTCCAGTAGTTTGTAGTTATATTCCAACCAGCTCCAGTAGGTTGTAGTTTTATTCCAACCAGCTCCAGTAGGATGAAGTTTTATTCCAATCAGCTCCAGTAGGTTGTAGTTTTATTCCAACCAGCTCCAGTAGGTTGTAGTTTTATTCCAACCAGCTCCAGTAGGTTGTAGTTTTATTCCAACAAGCTCCAATAGGATGTAGTTTAATTCCAACCAGTTCCAGTAGGTTGTAGTTTAATTCCAACAAGCTCCAATAGGATGTAGTTTAATTCCAACCAGTTCCAGTAGGTTGTAGTTTAATTCCAACCATTTCCAGTAGGTTGTAGTTTTATTTTACCTGCAATATTTTTCTATCTGTTATTGTATAACATTTACATTCATTCTAATTGATATTTTAGATCAAATGATGTTGGTAATAATGAGCCACTATCCTTGTGGAAGTCATAGACTTCAAATGAATTTGAATACAGGCCCGCTCCTAAAAACACCAGGTTTGAATCATGTATTGTAAATGGTGCATATCAAATGTTTACAATAGTGTATTCTTCTTCCTTGTTTTATTTCATACATGCTGGCTTTAAGACACTGTTCCCTCACTATATGGTCAGATGAATCAAACACAACACATGCCACTGTCACAAGTATGTACTACAGCCACCATTACTACCCTCAATGAGGTGACTTGTATACATGCAATGGTTTTTGTTCTGGACTTTGGTGTCTTTCGCCTAAACCTCAGATCTGTTGAATCTGCGCTACAATCTTGTCCTGCGGTCATATTCCTCCAAACGTAAACACAATAGACACTACCTGTGTCTGATTCAACGTCCCGATATTTGTATTTTATTTTCAAATTAAAATCATTATATTCTTATCTGTTTCTTCTAAGAGTCAGTTGGATTGGAAGGGAATATCAGTGATGGAGGTAACCAATATGTGTATTGTGTAAAAATAGTGTATGACCATCAATGTACTTGTCATTCTACATGTAACGTTACAACAACCTGCCTGCCTACACTAAGGAGACATATCTGTATATATTAATCAATACTATTTTTACTGCATTTTTGTACAAATATTCATGGTAGCCATGTACAAGTAGTTCAAATGATTCTATGGTAGTATTAAAATAGTTTGGTTTTAATGAATTGTCTCGTGTTGTTATTTCGCGGCTCTGTTGCTATCGGCTTACTGATTGTATAGCAAAATGAAAAGTGTCTACATCACCTCCCCAGCCTCCATTTACATGGCTCCTTCTTGTAAAGTCTCCCCATTCAGCTAACCGTCACTCCATCCCCTTTAATTCCCTTCCTTGTGGAACATCAGTGTGTAAGGCTGGCCACGGCCAATTCGGCGCCACTCCAGTTGTTTTTCTCATCACCATTGTACAGTGTTTCATTTTGAACAAAGAGGACATCACTGTGATAAACGCAACATTCACCTCATCTCTCTCCATCTCTTTCCCTTCCACCCCCCTCTCTCTCTCTCTGTCTCTCTCTCTCCCGTATGTTCCTTATTGCTTTATCCTCTGTTGGAGATCGCTTGTTATTCCCCTCACTCCACTGTTGCCGTGGGTTTCTAGGGTGATGCTGACGCAACAGCCGTCAATCATGGTGGTGTTTCCAGTGCCCGCACCTTTCTAGTGTGGATGACAGGTTACAATATGACACTGATGTTCATTGTTCAGTCAAGTGGCTACAGGCTATGTTTACGAAGGCTTCAACTTTTTGTCCTTTGCTGTAGAACAGAAATGACATGAAAAGTGGTGCTTTGACTCTCCCTCCTTTCCTCTCTTCTCCTCAGTCTCCTGCCTCCTTCTAGCTGTTCGGTCATCCAGAAAACAAACCACTCAATAACTGGCTCCCATATAGACATGTAGAAACCACAGGCTTGGCCTATAGGATGAGAATAAAGCCTGCTTATAGACACAACAGTGACATCAATCATCGTTCTTGCCAAACATGTAACATTCACCAGGGTTGTAGAGTAAGGGATTGTTTTATGGGTTAGAGTTAGGGTTAGGGTTAGTGTTACGAATCCCTTTTGGCCCGACAGTCTAGGGGGGATGGTAATGAGACCCGTAACATAACTCATGCAAATTATTATTGTGACAAAGTAAAAGTGTGCACGAAATAACCACGACAACAGAAATCTACCGTCAAACTCTAGGTTTATTTATAAACACACGGTAATGGGGGGAGCAGGAAAAGGGGCTGAGCTGGACCCAAGGAAAGAAACAATAAATATACAAAAACACACCCCTAAGCTAGACTAGCCTACTTTAACAACAACTAACTAACTAACCAAAAATACAGTGGGTGGTCCGCCCAGTTCTAACTAGTGTATTTAACAAAGTTCACCTACGGGTAGTGTATGCCCATGGGCGACTTGTCTTGGTTTCCCCCTTTTCCCACCAGCAAACAAACAAACACCATAACCAAAAACAATACTCACAGGTGATGACAAAGTGCTATGGAGGTGCTTTAAACAAAAGAGAGGTTAAGACACAAAGCGAGAGTGAAACACTGAGACCTACAGACATGGCATTTACAGAGAGATTGAGCTGAGCTGAGCTGCTTTAGAACAAACAAATGATGGGGTTTTTAAACCATGGGGAAGGAACTGTGATAGGTCAGGAAATAGGAGGAGGTGTGTCTTCTGATTGATGATTGATTGGGGAGTGATGGTTTTCACCTGTGAGGGGAGAAGGAGAGAAAAGAAACACACACACAGGATACACACACACACAGGATAACTGTATCCGTAACAGTTAGAGTTAGAGTTAGGGTTAGGGTTAGAGTTAGGGTTTCAGCTCTAAGTGCAACGTATTATCAGTCTATGGTTAGGATAATACATTGTGGAGCTGAAACCCTAGAATGGTAATACAGTGCACTTACAGCTGTTAGACTAACTCTTACCCTATCCTTTCAATGGGTACATGTAACACAAAACTGGAATTATTACACTGTGCTTATAGGGGTAATTACATGCTAATAACAAAATGGTAATGCAAAATGTGACCATAAAAAATACTTGGTTTATTACTAATAAATTCCATTACTTATTTTCAAAGCAGTGTTTATGTCCAATTTGCTTGCCAAACGTCTAGGTCTTTATGGAGCCGTTAGGAGACAGACCGTAAATAAAGTGTTTGCTGATGAACCTGTGGTTTTCAGTAATAATAATATGAGACTGTGATGTCTGTGAGTAATAGATTAGGATTTACCATCTTCTATTTCATTGCATAGTAAAAATTCACAGAAGACATAAATCAATTCGCCTCTCTGCAGAGAAATATCTGCATGGACCACTAGGAGGCAGTAAATACCTTCCGTTTTATAGGCTGCCTGTTTTATGGCCAAATTTAAGCAGCTGAGATTTGATTTTATGGGTGTTATTAAAAGGAATGATCATATCATTATAAAGTGAAATGCCACCGTAAAATCTATAGCCCCGTTTATACCTGATTATAACTTGCGTCCTTTGTCTTGATTTTGTCCACATTCTGATTGTACCCACATTGTCAGACAGGTGTAGACAATCAAAAGACACATTGTAATGTGTTCAGATCTTTCTGCCCACATCTGGAGGTAGTCAGTCAAGCATTGTGTCTGGATATCTTACAAGTGTAGACAGATCTGGACAGAAAAACCATTTATATCATAATTTTTCCACCCTCTAAAATCATTAACAGGTGGCACCATTGAGTGATTACATCAGTGTGTCTTACATTAAATTAAAAAATCATATTTTGAAAGAATAGCTGTGAAATGATTTGCATAAAGGAAGGGACTAGGGAATCTGTTCACAATGCAGACACATTGGACGGAAAACAGTTTAATACCACGTGTAGACACATTTCTGGAAATATGGGTACAATCAGAATATAGAGAAGATCAGGACAAAGGACACATGTTAGCACCAGGTATAAACGGGGCTTTGAATGCCTGTTAGCATGTAGACAATGTTGAAACATCACTATAGAATGCTAGAATGACAGACAGTCGGCCACTCTGTACAATATAATCATTTCAGACCAGCTCTGTCAGTGTTCCATTGATAATATTTATTTAATCGAGTGCATAAATATATAATTTGTTCCTTTGTTGGTAAAAATGTGTGTGTGTGTGCGTATCAGTGGTTGTTTCAGGGGAGATGCTGTGTGACTTTCTGTATGTGCCTATAGTGCATACAGTGGGGAGAACAATTATTTGATACACTGCCGATTTTGCAGGTTTTCCTACTTACAAAGCGTGTAGAGGTCTTTCATTTTTATCATAGGTACACTTCAACTGTGAGAGACAGAATCTAAAACCAAAATCCAGATAATCACATTGTATTTTAAGTAATTAATTTGCATTTTATTGTATGACATAAGTATTTGATACATCAGAAAAGCAGAACTTAATATTTGGTACAGAAACCTTTGTTTGCAATTACAGAGATCATACGTTTCCTGTAGTTCTTGACCAGGTTTGCACACACTGCAGCAGGGATTTTGGCCCACTCCTCCATACAGACCTTCTCCAGATCCTTCAGGTTTCGGGGGCTTTCGCTGGGCAATACAGACTTTCAACTCCCTCCAAAGATTTTCTATTGGGTTCAGGTCTGGAGACTGGCTAGGCCACTCCAGGACCTTGAGATGCTTCTTACGGAGCCACTCCTTAGTTGCCCAGGCTGTGTGTGTCGGGTCGTTGTCATGCTGGAAGACCCAGCCACGACCCATCTTCAATGCTCTTACTGATGGAAGGAGATTGTTGGCCAAGATCTCGCGATACATGGCCCCATCCATCCTCCCCTCAGTACGGTGCAGTCGTCCTGTCCCCTTTGAAGAAAAGCATCCCCAAATAATGATGTTTCCATCTCCATGCTTTACGGTTGGGAGGGTGTTCTTGGGGTTGTACTCATCCTTCTTCTTCCTCCAAACACGGCAAGTGGAGTTTAGACCAAAAAGCTCTATTTTTGTCTCATCAGACCACATGATCTTCTCCCATTCCTCCTCTGGATCATCCAGATGGTCATTGGCAAACTTCAGACGGGCCTGGACATGCGCTGGCTTGAGCAGGGGGACCTTGCGTGTGCTGCAGGATTTTAATCCATGACGGCGTAGTGTGTTACTAATGGTTTTCTTTGAGACTGTGGTCCCAGCTCTCTTCAGGTCATTGACCAGGTCCTGCCGTGTAGTTCTGGGCTGATCCCTCACCTTCCTCATGATCATTGATGCCCTACGAGGTGAGATCTTGCATGGAGCCCCAGACCGAGGGTGTTTGACCGTCATCTTGAACTTCTTCCATTTTCTAATAATTGCGCCAACAGTTGTTGCCTTCTCACCAAGCTGCTTGCCTATTGTCCTGTAGCCCATCCCAGCCTTGTGCAGGTCTACAATTTTATCCCTGATGTCCTTACACAGCTCTCTGGTCTTGGCCATTGTGGAGAGGTTGGAGTCTGTTTGATTGAGTGTGTGGACAGGTGTCTTTTATACAGGTAACAAGTTCAAACAGGTGCAGTTAATACAGGTAATGAGTGGAGAACAGGAGGGATTCTTAAAGAAAAACTAACAGGTCTGTGAGAGCCGTAATTGAGAGCCGTAGGTGATCAAATACTTATGTCATACAATAAAATGCAAATGAATGACTTAAAAATCATACAATGTGATTTTCTGGATTTCGGTTTTGGATTCCGTCTCTCACAGTTGAAGTGTACCTATGATAAACATTTACAGACCTCTACATGCTTTATAAGTAGGAAAACCTGCAAATTCGGCAGTGTATCAAATACTTATTCTCCCTACTGTTTATGTGAGCATGCTGCGTAGCTCTCTGTTTTGTTTTGTTGAAGCATGTGTGTGTGTGTGTGTGTGTGTGTGTGTGTGTGTGTGTGTGTGTGTGTGTGTGTGTGTGTGTGTGTGTGTGTGTGTGTGTGCGTGCGTGCGTGCGTGCGTGCGTGCGTGCGTGCGTGCGTGCGCGCTGTTACCATGCTCCAGTGCTCTGACAATTTTTGGTCCTGCATCCTGATTCCCAGAGCTAGGCGAGCTGTGCCCAGGCTGTGGTGGCAGATTTGGGGCAGCTGAGGTGGAGGAGCTTGGGGCAGGAGCCACCTGGTGTGGGTCTGGGGATTAGACCAGCCAGCATGGCCTTCAGCTGCCTACTGAAACACCTCAGCAGAGTTTCACCACAACCAACCTTTACTACCATCATTATGTTTACGGATTTAAACACCTCAGCTGAAAAACCTCACAAGTCTGTCCGTTCATCCGTCCATCCATCCATCATCCATCCATCCAGTAGAACAATCACTGATTCACCCCACTAACAATCCTCCTTATTAATACATCCAAACCCAACCAAAGACCATGCTTAGGCTCCTGTCGAACTGCAACTCACCCTCACAAAGCCCACATCAGCCGATTAAAACTATTGTTGTTCAGTGGAGGAGTGTTAAGGAGAATGGCTTTGAAAAAAATGTCCTGCATGTTTTTTACAGCATCAAAAGATTCTTCAGCGATAGAAAAAGGATTCAGCCCATTTCCTTGGGTTGTTGGGAACGATGGTTTCTCTACTGGCTCTGTTCCAGCAGCAGCCCATTGTAAACGGACATGATCACAGCGTATTGGCACACTGTTTGTTAGTGAAGAGAACCAACGCTACACCAAAGGAATCATATCCTGGAATGCATGTTAATGTTGATGTGCGAGCCCAGCATAAAGCTCTTCTTTGTTTGTGTGGGTTGTCAGTCAGCTCTTTTATTCAAGAGCTGGCTGGCTGGGTAGCTGGGTGGGTGGCTGGGTAGCTTGGAAGCTGGGTAGCTGGATGGGTGGCTGGGTAGCTTGGTATCTGGGTAGCTAGCTGGATTGCTGGGTAGGTGTCTGTGTACCTGGGAGGCTGGCTGGTTGGCTGGGTGTTTGGCTGGCTGACTGGCTGGGTGGGTGGCTGGCTGGGTAGCTGGGTTGCTTGGTAGCTGGGTGGGAGGCTGGGTGGGTAGCTGGGTGTTTGGCTGGCTGACTGGCTGGGTGGGTGGCTGGCTGGGTGGGAGGCTGGGTGGCTTGGTAGCTGGGTGGGAGGCTGGGTAGCTAGCTGGGTAGCTGGGTATGTGGCAGGGTAGCTGGCTGGCTGGGTAGCTGGGTGGCTGGCAGGGTGGGTGGCTGGCAGCGTTGGGCCTATAGGTGCTATTGAGGTTTACAGAGTACTGGGTATGTGAGCGAGTGAGTGAGTGAGTGAGTGAGTGAGTGAGTGAGTGAGTGAGTGAGTGAGTGAGTGAGTGAGTGAGAGAGAGAGAGAGAGAGAGAGAGAGAGAGAGAGAGAGAGAGAGAGAGAGAGAGAGAGAGAGAGAGAGAGAGAGAGAGAGAGAGAGAGAGAGAGAGAGAGAAAAGAGCCTTGTCCTTGACAAGAACATTGTTTAGAGCAGCAGTCTACAGTAAGAAGTACCAGTCAGACATCTTTTAGAGCAGCAGTCTACAGTAAGAAGCACCAGTCAGACATCTTTTAGAGCAGCAGTCTACAGTAAGAAGTACCAGTCAGACATCTTTTAGAGCAGCAGTCTACAGTAAGAAGTACCAGTCAGACATCTTTTAGAGCAGCAGTCTACAGTAAGAAGTACCAGTCAGACATCTTTTAGAGCAGCAGTCTACAGTAAGAAGCACCAGTCAGACATATTTTAGAGCAGCAGTCTACAGTAAGAAGTACCAGTCAGAAATCTTTTAGAGCAGCAGTCTACAGTAAGAAGCACCAGTCAGACATCTTTTAGAGCAGCAGTCTACAGTAAGAAGCACCAGTCAGACATCTTTTAGAAGCACCAGTCAGACATCTTTTAGAGCAGCAGTCTACAGTAAGAAGTACCAGTCAGAAATCTTTTAGAGCAGCAGTCTACAGTAGGAAGTACCAGTCAGAAATCTTTTAGAGCAGCAGTCTACAGTAAGAAGTACCAGTCAGACATTTTTCTTGACAGCCGATTGTGCATCAATGTGTCCTTCAGCCATTAGTTCTACCCACAGTGCCTTGCTCCAGTCCCTGTGTAGGGAGGGGGACTGCCAGCCTGTGTGTGTGTGTGATGCTGCCCCTCTCTATCTCTCTCTCACTGTGTTATAGTGATGCCAAGCTACACAGGCCCTGGCAGAGGGCTCTCTCCCACTGAGTGTTTGCCTGCGCAAGCCACACACACCCCTCTGACAGATGAGTCAGGGAGTGATCAGAACAAGGCTTAAGGCAAAGATCACAGAAAGGAGGTCATCCAACACACACCAAACATCACGCAGCGGAACCAGCCAAACAGCCATACATATCAACACACCGTTTCATCATTTCATCCACCAGCACGCACCATAGAGTTCAATCAGATGTACATACTGTAGTTGATTTGATTCAAACAAGACAATGCACACTAAAACCTGAATGTGCATTCATTTATGTATGTGGTGCTTGATTACCAAACTATTTCAATTAATACAAGACTCAGATATGGACTGTTTTTATATAAACCCTGAATATGCTTCAGTACTGCATCATAATTAAGGTGACTTCCATTTAAAGGAATAGAAAATATACTTATTTTGCAATGAGCAAGCGGAAATGCGAATTTACACTTCCTAGTCAAAATCAGACAATCAGAGGTTGGTGGTCATTCCCTATTGGACAGAGGTGGTTATTTCTTGAGTCCTATTGGACAGGAGACTCCGGTGCCGCTCAGGCCACAGTATCCGCCGGGGTTCTTGCTGAGGTACTGCTGGTGGTAGTCCTCAGCATAGTAGAACTCCTGGTTCTCGGCTATCTCTGTGGTGATTTCTCCAAAGCCTCCCTCTATCAGGACCTGTAGAAACAACAACAACTCTATATCATTAGGACTGACCTTCATGAATGAATGGTTACAACACAAGAGAAACTTTCTAAAAGTCACAAATGAACCATTTTCCTGCCTTCTTCCATGTAATTACATTCAAAACATTTGTCTGCCTCCTTTAAGGAAAATATTTTCATACAAAGAAATGTATTGTTTTTCAAGATTACACATACTCTTACTGTTAGCAGTGTTACAGCTAATGCAATCTCTCTCTCTCTCTCTCTCTCTCTCTCTCTCTCTCTCTCTCTCTCTCTCTCTCTCTCTCTCTCTCTCTCTCTTCTCTCTCTCTCTCTCTCTCTCTCTCTCTCTCTCTCTCTCTCTCTCTCTCTCTCTCTCTCTCTCTCTCTCTCTCTCTCTCTCTCTCTCTCTCTCTCTCTCTCTCTCTCTCTCTCTCTCTCTCTCTCTCTCTCTCTCTCTCTCTCTCTCTCTCTCTCTCTCTCTCTCTCTCTCTCTCTTCTCTCTCTCTCGTTCTCTCTCTCTCTGTCTCTCTCTCTCTCTCGTTCTCTCTCTCTCGTTCTCTCTCTCTCGTTCTCTCTCTCTCTCTCTCTCTCTCTCTCTCTCTCTCTCTCTCTCTCTCTCTCTCTCTCTCGCTCTCTCTCTCTCTCTCAGTCATTTGTTAAGCATTGGAGCAGAGACGAGCACAGAGAGAGGTCATTAGTGCTCGGGGCGGCCCTACGGGTGAGGCCCAGACAGATGTCGACTCAAATGCCCCAGATGTGCCCAATGCGTGTGTGTGTATGGGGAGGGGGCATCGGGTTTGTGTGTGTGTGTGTGTGCGTGTGCATGTGTGAGCTGTGAAGTGCCCCCACTGACCCAGTATACCCAATGCCTGCAGCACGTTTATATGGTCCACACACACTCCTCAGCCAATCAGCTAATCTCCTCTAACCCCCAGTACAGGGCCGTCTAAGCAGGTACACCTCAGCCAGCCTGGGTAATCTCCTCTAACCCCCAGTACAGAGCTGTCTAAACAGGTACACCTCAGCCAGCCTGGGTAATCTCCTCTAACCCCCAGTACAGGGCCGTCTAAACAGGTACACCTCAGCCAGCCTGGGTAATCTCCTCTAACCCCCAGTACAGAGCTGTCTAAACAGGTACACCTCAGCCAGCCTGGGTAATCTCCTCTAACCCCCAGTACAGGGCCGTCTAAACAGGTACACCTCAGCCAGCCTGGGTAATCTCCTCTAACCCCCAGTACAGGGCCGTCTAAGCAGGTACACCTCAGCCAGCCTCACTGCTTTTCATACTCTATCCTCACTGATTTTCATCCTCTATCCTCACTGATTTTCATCCTCTATCCTCACTGATTTTCATCCTCTATCCTCACTGATTTTCATCCTCTATCCTCACTGCTTTTCATCCTCTATCCTCACTGCTTTTCATCCTCTATCCTCACTGATTTTCATCCTCTATCCTCACTGCTTTTCATCCTCTATCCTCACTGATTTTCATCCTCTATCCTCACTGATTTTAATCCTCTATGAAAAATCACAACAACAAAACATAATGTTGGACTTTTGGGGTTACTGGTGCCTGGTGTCAGAACTCTGGGTTGAACTGTATACCAATGACACAGTTAGGCACCGGGAGTGACTCCCCACTGAAATCCCACTCCACATCACCACACCTGTCCAAGTGTCAGTCAGTTAGTCAGTCAGTCAGTCATTTGTAATAGATAGAGCCAGGCTGAATATCATTCGAAATCTGCCTCTGCAAGCAAGGTTTACATTTGAAGTGTACACTAGTCTAGCATGTACAGCATATTGAGAAATCCAGGTTGGAAGTAAATGTATTGTTCTTATGAGAATATGGAGATTCTAAGCTGAGAAATGGTAATGTTCAGGGGAAAGAGGACAAAGTGGGGATATTGTTGACACAATGCCACTTGGGAGTTTCAAGAAAGTGATGCAAGGATGTGTCTATTGCTTTCCTTCTCTCTTTCTCTCTTTCAATCTTTCTCTCTTTCCAACTTTCTCTCTTTCCATCTTTCTCTTTCTCTATTATTTCCCACTCTTGCTCTCTCTACCTCTGCTCCGCCAACCTCCTCCTATCACTAATGTTTGTTGCTAAGTGTCTATGTGTCGTGTGTGTGGCAGGGAGGGGGGACAGCGGGCTGTGTGAAGGAACCTGCCAACTACCTCATTTCTCGGACCATCTGCCTGGAGGCAGCCACGCACCTGTTAGGAGCAGCTGCCACCGTACAGGAGACAGGAGAGAGAGAGAGAGAAAGGTAGCACAGAATCAACTCTCCTCTCCCCGCCAGAACCAGCTCGAGTCCTAGCTCTATATACCTTCATCCCCAGCTCCAGTCCTAGCTCTATATACCTTCAGCCCCAGCTCCAGTCCTAGCTCTATATACCTTCATCCCCAGCTCCAGTCCTAGCTCTGTATACCTTCAGCCCCAGCTCCAGTCCTAGCTCTATATACCTTCATCCCCAGCTCCAGTCCTAGCTCTATATACCTTCATCCCCAGCTCCAGTCCTAGCTCTATAATACTTCATCCCCAGCTCCAGTCCTAGCTCTATAATACTTCATCCCCAGCTCCAGTCCTAGCTCTATAATACTTCATCCCCAGCTCCAGTCCTAGCTCTATAATACTTCATCCCCAGCTCCAGTCCTAGCTCTATAATACTTCATCCCCAGCTCCAGTCCTAGCTCTATATACCTTCATCCCCAGCTCAGTCCTAGCTCTATAATACTTCATCCCCAGCTCCAGTCCTAGCTCTATATACCTTCATCCCCAGCTCCAGTCCTAGCTCTATATACCTTCATCCCCAGCTCCAGTCCTAGCTCTATATACCTTCAGCCCCAGCTCAAGTCCTAGCTCTATAATACTTCATCCCCAGCTCCAGTCCTAGCTCTATATACCTTCATCCCCAGCTCCAGTCCTAGCTCTATATACCTTCATCCCCAGCTCAAGTCCTAGCTCTATATACCTTCATCCCCAGCTCCAGTCCTAGCTCTATATACCTTCATCCCCAGCTCCAGTCCTAGCTCTATATACCTTCAGCCCCAGCTCAAGTCCTAGCTCTATAATACTTCATCCCCAGCTCCAGTCCTAGCTCTATATACCTTCATCCCCAGCTCCAGTCCTAGCTCTATATACCTTCATCCCCAGCTCAAGTCCTAGCTCTATATACCTTCATCCCCAGCTCAAGTCCTAGCTCTATATACCTTCATCCCCAGCTCCAGTCCTAGCTCTATATACCTTCATCCCCAGCTCCAGTCCTAGCTCTATATACCTTCATCCCCAGCTCAAGTCCTAGCTCTATATACCTTCATCCCCAGCTCAAGTCCTAGCTCTATATACCTTCATCCCCAGCTCCAGTCCTAGCTCTATATACCTTCATCCCCAGCTCCAGTCCTAGCTCTATATACCTTCATCCCCAGCTCCAGTCCTAGCTCTATATACCTTCATCCCCAGCTCAAGTCCTAGCTCTATATACCTTCATCCCCAGCTCCAGTCCTAGCTCTGTATACCTTCAGCCCCAGCTCAATATACCTTCATCCCCAGCTCCAGTCCTAGCTCTATATACTTTCAGCCCCAGCTCCAGTCCTAGCTCTATATACCTTCATCCCCAGCTCCAGTCCTAGCTCTATATACCTTCAGCCCCAGCTTCAGTCCTAGCTCTATATACCTTCAGCCCCAGCTCCAGTCCTAGCTCTATATACCTTCATCCCCAGCTTCAGTCCTAGCTCTATAGACTTTCAGCACCAGCTCCAGTCCGTGCTCTATATACTTTCAGCCCCAGCTCCAGTCCTAGCTCTATATACTTTCAGACCCAGCTTCAGTACTAGCTCTATATACTTTCAGCCCCAGCTTCAGTCCTAGCTCTATATACTTTCATCCCCAGCTCCAGTCCGAGCTCTATATACTTTCAGCCCCAGCTTCAGTCCTAGCTCTATATACTTTCAGCCCCAGCTCCATTCCTAGCTCTATATACTTTCAGACCAGCTTCAGTCCTAGCTCTATATACTTTCAGCCCCAGCTTCAGTCCTAGCTCTATATACTTTCAGCCCCAGCTCTATACACCTTCATCCTCATCTTCAGCCCCAGCTCCGGTCCTAGCTCTATACCCCAGCTCCACCACTATAGCCCAGCTCCACCACAATATCCCAGCTCCACCACTATTCTCAAGCTCCACCACTATAACCCAGCTCCAACACTATAGCCCAGCTCCACCACAATACCCCAGCTCCACCACATTCCCCAAGCTCCACCATTATAACCCAGCTCCACCACTATACCCCAGCTCCACCACTATACCCCAGCTCCACCACATTCCTCAAGCTCCACCATTATAACCCAGCTCCACCACTATACCCCAGCTCCACCACTATATCCCAGCTCCACCACTATACCCCAGCTCCACCACTATAGCCCAGCTCCACCACTATAGCCCAGCTCCACCACTATACCCCAGCTCCACCACTATAGCCCAGCTCCACCACTATACCCCAGCTCCACCACTATAGCCCAGCTCCACCACTATACCCCAGCTCCCATCATTCACTCCCACATCCTCTCTTTTTCTCTCGTTCTCCCTCATCCTCTCTCTCTCTCTTTCTCTCTCTGTTTCCCTCTCTGTTTCTCTCTCTCTCTCAATCTCTCTGTCTCCCTCTTGCTATCTGAGGCCCTGTGTGTGCTTTACAGTGGGGCTTAGCAGCTCCTATATCTCAGCAGGTAGCTATTGCCATCCGCAGTTCACCACCGGGTGCACGCCAGCCCCCGGTTGGCGCCGGGCCAAGCTGGCACTGCCAGATATGATTTGAGACACACATTTTCTGTGGTGGTACCGAGTTGGGACGTCATGCCATCGTTCTGAATGCCCATCATGGCAGTCTCCCTAAGAAGCCTGGTCGCTAGGGAGACCTCAGCTGCAGTGGGCAGCGCTAACACTTATTGTCACAGATAAATGGGAGGAAGATGTGTGTGTGTGTGTGTGTGTGTGTGTGTGTGTGTGTGTGTGTGTGTGTGTGTGTGTGTGTGTGTGTGTGTGTGTGTGTGTGTGTGTGTGTGTGTGTGTGTGTGTGTGTGTGTGTGTGTGTGTGTGTGTGTGTGTGTGTGTGTGTGTGTGTGTGTGTGTGTGTGTGTTTAAAAATCCAGGGCTGTAGCTAAGATAATGCAGTGGCAGGTGCTATTTTTTTCTCTCCCACTCAGCTCTGGAAAATGGAGCAGAGCAGGAGCTTGAGACAAGAGGCTGAGATGAAACAAAACAAGGTGAGCAGGCCTGGTGGACAAGAGGCTGAGATGAAACAAAACAAGGTGAGCAGGCCTGGCGGACAAGAGGCTGAGATGAAACAAAACAAGGTGAGCAGGCCTGGTGGACAAGAGGCTGAGGTGAAACAAAACAAGGTGAGCAGGCCTGGCGGACAAGAGGCTGAGATGAAACAAAACAAGGTGAGCAGGCCTGGTGGACAAGAGGCTGAGGTGAAACAAAACAAGGTGAGCAGGCCTGGTGGACAAGAGGCTGAGATGAAACAAAACAAGGTGAGCAGGCCTGGTGGACAAGAGGCTGAGGTGAAACAAAACAAGGTGAGCAGGCCTGGCGGACAAGAGGCTGAGATGAAACAAAACAAGGTGAGCAGGCCTGGCGGACAAGAGGCTGAGATGAAACAAAACAAGGTGAGCAGGCCTGGCGGACAAGAGGCTGAGATGAAACAAAACAAGGTGAGCAGGCCTGGTGGACAAGAGGCTGAGGTGAAACAAAACAAGGTGAGCAGGCCTGGTGGACAAGAGGCTGAGGTGAAACAAAACAAGGTGAGCAGGCCTGGTGGACAAGAGGCTGACCACTTGGCAGGACATTAAACCCAATCAGCAGTAGTCTGGTCTATTTCTGGTCAATAAAGGATGTGTGAAGAGTGAAATATGTAATTGAGCATTAAGAGGTTGTAAAACACAACAGAAGACTCCAGCAGCAGCGCATGTCTACAGCAGCCTGTTTATTTATGGCCTCTGTCACAAACACACACAACCTTGGGTGCAGGCAGGTGAACAAAAGGAGTGAGGTTGTTGCTGAGATTTCCGCACCACCGTTCTGAACGTAAAGAACTAGAGCTACCAGTTCATATCTCCTATTCCTTTGTTTACAGTTTGCTAGCATCTTCAGGGGAATCGTGTTCATATGTGTGCTGTTAGGCGTGTGTTTGAATACTTACAATGTGTAGTAAATGTATAGCTCCAGGCTTTTAATGTCTGTCCTGGCGCATATAACCACCGTGCTTTTTAAAATTTTTTATTTCACCTTTATTTAACCAGGTAGGCTAGTTGAGAACAGGTTCTCATTTGCAACTGCGACCTGGCCAGTGGCTTACTGTACCATCCAACCATTCTAGAATCGGTCAACTATCACAGCACCTCCTCTATGAAGATACATGTCAGTCTGGCAGCAGATGGCTCATAGTTCATCTGAGAGACAAAGGAAACCATGCAGAAGAAGAATGACATGTTTATCTCTCATTTCTAATCTGTCTAAGAACTGAGTCATGGCAGGTCTTGGAGCCAACGGTTTAGTGGTGCATGGAAACGAATGGGACTTGGCATTCATCCACTCTCTAGCCTATCTATCCACAGCCTAATTCAGTCAGTCCAGGACCCTGGTGAGTGAGGTTCCTCTTCGTTTGCTCAGCTGACACGCTACCCCTCATCAGCTGACACGCTCCCCTTCATCAGCTGACACGCGCCCCTTCATCAGCTGACACGCTACCCCTCATCAGCTGACACGCTCCCCTTCATCAGCTGACATGCTCCCCTTCATCAGCTGACATGCTCCCCTTCATCAGCTGACACGCTCCCTTCATCAGCTGACACGCTGCTGACACGCTCTCCTTCATCAGCTGACACGCTACCCTTCATCAGCTGACACGCTCCCCTTCATCAGCTGACACGCTACCCTTCATCAGCTGACACGCTCCCCTTCATCAGCTGACACGCTCTCCTTCATCAGCTGACACACTACCCTTCATCAGCTGACACGCTCCCCTTCATCAGCTGACACGCTCTCCTTCATCAGCTGACACGCTACCCTTCATCAGCTGACACGCTACCCTTCATCAGCTGACACGCTCCCCTTCATCAGCTGACACGCTACCCTTCATCAGCTGACACGCTCCCCTTCATCAGCTGACACGCTCTCCTTCATCAGCTGACACGCTCTCCTTCATCAGCTGAAACACTACCCTTCAGCAGCTGACACACTACCCTTCAGCAGCTGACACACTACCCTTCAGCAGCTGACACACTACCCTTCAGCAGCTGACACACTACCATTCATCAGCTGACACACTACCCTTCATCAGCTGACACACTACCCTTCATCAGCTGACACACTCTCCTTCATCAGCTGACATGCTACCCTTCATCAGCTGACACGCTCTCCTTCATCAGCTGACACGCTACCCTTCATCAGCTGACACGCTCCCCTTCATCAGCTGACACGCTACCCTTCATCAGCTGACACGCTCCCCTTCATCAGCTGACACGCTACCCTTCATCAGCTGACACGCTCCCCTTCATCAGCTGACACGCTCTCCTTCATCAGCTGACACGCTCTCCTTCATCAGCTGAAACACTACCCTTCATCAGCTGACATGATACCCTTCAGCAGCTGACACACTACCCTTCAGCAGCTGACACACTACCCTTCAGCAGCTGACACACTACCATTCATCAGCTGACACGCTCTCCTTCATCAGCTGACATGCTACCCTTCATCAGCTGACACACTACCCTTCATCAGCTGACACGCTCTCCTTCATCAGCTGACACGCTCCCCTTCATCAGCTGACACGCTCTCCTTCATCAGCTGACACACTACCCTTCATCAGCTGACACGTGACCCTTCATCAGCTGACACGCTTTCCTTCATCAGCTGACACGCTTTCCTTCATCAGCTGACACGCTACCCTTCATCAGCTGACACACTACCCTTCATCAGCTGACACGTGACCCTTCATCAGCTGACACGCTCTCCTTCATCAGCTGACACGCTCCCCTTCATCAGCTGACACGCTCCCCTTCATCAGCTGACACGCTACCCTTCATCAACTGACACGCTCTCCTTCATCAGCTGACACGCTCCCCTTCATCAGCTGACACGCTACCCTTCATCAGCTGACACGCTCTCCTTCATCAGCTGACACACTACCCTTCATCAGCTGACACACTACCCTTCATCAGCTGACACGCTACCCTTCATCAGCTGACATGCTACTCTTCATCAACTGACACACTACCCTTCATCAGCTGACACACTACCCTTCATCAGCTGACACCCCCCATTCATCAGCTGACACACATACATCTCATCAGCTGAGAATGATATCATGCTGTGAACAGAGGTCACACCTCTCCTCTAAACCCCACACATCCAATCATTATCCATTCAATCATTCTATCACCCTTTCATTAGCAGGGGGCTCCTCGGATCAGAGGTCATCCTACCCCCAGGTGGACTAGCATGCACACTGACCCCAGCTGGGACCCCCTTGTAGGGGTAGATGAGGACAGGGGCTCCCCTGGGAGATCCAGGGGGCTTGGATCTCCTCAATGTCTCTGTCTCTGTCTACTGAGCACAGAGGCCAGGCAGCCAGGCAGTAGGGTCCTTGCTATCTGGGATCCTAGGGATGTCCATACCCAATTGATGTTGACATTTTAAATGATTACGGTAAGGATTAGGTAGGGGTTATTGTGAAGGTTAGGGTTAGAGTAGGGGTTAAGTTTAGGATTAGGGTAGTGGTTAAGGTAGGGTTAGGGTAGGGGTTAAGGATAGGGTTAAGGTAGTGTTAGGGTAGGGGATAAGGTTAGGGTTAGCATTAGGGTAGGGGTTAAGGTAGGGTTAGGGTAGGGGTTAGGATTTAGGGTAGGGGTTAAGGTAGTGTTAGGGTAGGGATTAAGGTTAGGGTTAGGATTAGGGTAGGGGTTAAGGTTAGGGTAGGGGTTAAGGTAGTGTTAGGGTAGGGGTTAAGGTTAGGATTAGGTTTGGGGTTAAGGTTAGGGTTAGGATTAGGGTAGGGGTTAAGGTAGTGTTAGGGTAGGGGTTAGGGTTAGCATTAGGGTAGGGGTTAAGGTAGGGTTAGGGTAGGGGTTAAAGTTAGGGTTAGGATAAGGGTAGGTTTAGGGTTAGGGTAAACTATCTACTGTGTCTATCTACTGTATCTATCTACTATATCTATCTACTCTATTTGCTATAAATTATATACTGTATCTATCTACTGTATATATCTACTGTATCCATCTATATACTGTATCTATCTACTCTATTGACTATAAACGATCTACTGTATATATCTACTGTATCTATCTACTCTATTGACTATAAACTATCTACTGTATCTATCTACTGTATCTGTCTACTGTATCTATCTACTGTATCTGTCTACTGTATCTATCTACTGTATCTGTCTACTGTATCTATCTACTGTATCTATCTACTCTATTGACTGTAAACTATCTACTGTATCTATCTACTGTATCTATCTACTCTATTGACTATAAACTATCTACTGTATCTATCTACTGTATCTGTCTACTGTATCTATCTACTCTAGTGACTATAAACTATCTACTGTATCTATCTACTGAATCTATCTACTGTATCTATCTACTGTATATATCTACTCTATCTATCTACTGTATCTGTCTACTCTATTGACTATAAACTATATACTGTATCTATCTACTGTATCTATCCAATCTATTGACTATAAACTATATATTGTATATATCTACTGTATATATCTACTGTATCTATCTAGTCTATTGACTATAAACTATCTACTGTCTCTATCTACTCTTTTGACTATAAACTATCTACTGTATCTATCTGCTGTATTGACTATAAACTATCTACTGTATCTATCTGCTGTATTGACTATAAACTATCTACTCTTTTGACTATAAACTATCTACTGTATCTATCTGCTGTATTGACTATAAACTATCTACTGTATCTATCTGCTGCATTGACTGTAAACTATCTACTCTTTTGACTATAAACTATCTACTGTATCTATCTGCTGTATTGACTATAAACTATCTACTGTATCTATCTGCTGTATTGACTATAAACTATCTACTCTTTTGACTATAAACTATCTACTGTATCTATCTGCTGTATTGACTATAAACTATCTACTGTATCTATCTGCTGTATTGACTATAAACTATCTACTCTTTTGACTATAAACTATCTACTGTATCTATCTGCTGTATTGACTATAAACTATCTACTGTATCTATCTGCTGTATTGACTATAAACTATTTACTGTATCTATCTACTCTTTTGACTATAAACTATCTACTGTATCTATCTACTGTATCTATCTGCTGTATCTATCTACTGTATCTATCTGCTGTATTGACTATAAACGATCTACTGTATCTATCTACTCTTTTGACTATAAACTATCTACTGTATCTATCTACTCTTTTGACTATAAACTATCTACTGTATCTATCTACTGTATCTATCTGCTGTATTGACTATAAACTATCTACTGTATCTATCTGCTGTATTGACTATAAACTATCTACTCTTTTGACTATAAACTATCTACTGTATCTATCTGCTGTATTGACTATAAACTATCTACTATATCTATCTACTGTATCTATCTGCTGTATTGACTATAAACTATCTACTGTATCTATCTACTCTTTTGACTATAAACTATCTACTGTATCTATCTACTGTATTGACTATAAACTATCTACTGTATCTATCTACTGTATTGACTATAAACTATCTACTGTATCTATCTACTCTTTTGACTCTAAACTATCTACTGTATCTATCTACTGTATTGACTATAAACTATCTACTGTATCTATCTGCTGTATTGACTATAAACTATCTACTGTATCTATCTACTCTTTTGACTATAAACTATCTACTGTATCTATCTACTCTTTTGACTATAAACTATCTACTGTATCTATCTACTCTTTTGACTATAAACTATCTACTGTATCTATCTACTGTATCTATCTGCTGTATTGACTATAAACTATCTACTGTATCTATCTGCTGCATTGACTATAAACTATCTACTGTATCTATCTGCTGTATTGACTATAAACTATCTACTGTATCTATCTACTCTTTTGACTATAAACTATCTACTGTATCTATCTACTCTTTTGACTATAAACTATCTACTGTATCTATCTACTGTATCTATCTGCTGTATTGACTATAAACTATCTACTGTATCTATCTGCTGTATTGACTATAAACTATCTACTGTCTCTATCTACTCTTTTGACTATAAACTATCTACTGTATCTATCTACTGTATCTTGTCATCTCCCGTCTGGATTACTGCAACTCGCTGTTGGCTGGGCTCCCTGCCTGTGCCATTAAACCCCTACAACTCATCCAGAACGCCGCAGCCCGTCTGGTGTTCAACCTTTCCAAGTTCTCTCACGTCACCCCGCTCCTCCGCTCTCTCCACTGGCTTCCAGTTGAAGCTCGCATCCGCTACAAGACCATGGTGCTTGCCTACGGAGCTGTGAGGGGAACGGCACCTCAGTACCTCCAGGCTCTGATCAGGCCCTACACCCAAACAAGGGCACTGCGTTCATCCACCTCTGGCCTGCTCGCCTCCCTACCACTGAGGAAGTACAGTTCCCGCTCAGCCCAGTCAAAACTGTTCGCTGCTCTGGCCCCCCAATGGTGGAACAAACTCCCTCACGACGCCAGGACAGCGGAGTCAATCACCACCTTCCGGAGACACCTGAAACCCCACCTCTTTAAGGAATACCTAGGATAGGATAAAGTAATCCTTCTCACCCCCCTTAAAAGATTTAGATGCACTATTGTAAAGTGGCTGCTCCACTGGATGTCATAAGGTGAACGCACCAATTTGTAAGTCGCTCTGGATAAGAGCGTCTGCTAAATGACTTAAATGTAAATGTAATGTAATGTAAATGTATCTATCTGCTGTATTGACTATAAACTATCTACTGTATCTATCTGCTGTATTGACTATAAACTATCTACTGTATCTATCTACTCTTTTGACTATAAACTATCTACTGTATCTATCTACTGTATCTATCTGCTGTATTGACTATAAACTATCTACTGTATCTATCTGCTGTATTGACTATAAACTATCTACTGTCTCTATCTACTCTTTTGACTATAAACTATCTACTGTATCTATCTACTGTATCTTGTCATCTCCCGTCTGGATTACTGCAACTCGCTGTTGGCTGGGCTCCCTGCCTGTGCCATTAAACCCCTACAACTCATCCAGAACGCCGCAGCCCGTCTGGTGTTCAACCTTTCCAAGTTCTCTCACGTCACCCCGCTCCTCCGCTCTCTCCACTGGCTTCCAGTTGAAGCTCGCATCCGCTACAAGACCATGGTGCTTGCCTACGGAGCTGTGAGGGGAACGGCACCTCAGTACCTCCAGGCTCTGATCAGGCCCTACACCCAAACAAGGGCACTGCGTTCATCCACCTCTGGCCTGCTCGCCTCCCTACCACTGAGGAAGTACAGTTCCCGCTCAGCCCAGTCAAAACTGTTCGCTGCTCTGGCCCCCCAATGGTGGAACAAACTCCCTCACGACGCCAGGACAGCGGAGTCAATCACCACCTTCCGGAGACACCTGAAACCCCACCTCTTTAAGGAATACCTAGGATAGGATAAAGTAATCCTTCTCACCCCCCCTTAAAAGATTTAGATGCACTATTGTAAAGTGGCTGCTCCACTGGATGTCATAAGGTGAACGCACCAATTTGTAAGTCGCTCTGGATAAGAGCGTCTGCTAAATGACTTAAATGTAAATGTAATGTAATGTAAATGTATCTATCTGCTGTATTGACTATAAACTATCTACTGTATCTATCTGCTGTATTGACTATAAACTATCTACTGTATCTATCTACTGTATCTATCTGACTATAAACTATCTACTGTATCTATCTACTGTATCTATCTGACTATAAACTATCTACTGTATCTATCTGCTGTATTGACTATAAACTATCTACTGTATCTATCTGACTATAAACTATCTACTGTATCTATCTACTCTTTTGACTATAAACTATCTACTGTATCTATCTATTGTATTGACTATAAACTATCTACTGTATCTATCTACTCTTTTGACTATAAACTATCTACTGTATCTATCTGCTGTATTGACTATATACTATCTACTGTATCTATCTGCTGTATTGACTATAAACTATCTACTGTATCTATCTGTATCTACTTTATCTATCTGCTGCATTGACTATAAACTATCTACTCTTTTGACTATAAACTATGCTGTATCTCTGAGGGTGTGAAACCCACACACATACGGATCAACCTCCGTCCTGGTCAGTGCAAGTGGCAGAATCCCCAAAATGGCGTCACTGTCCCTCATCTTCTCTCCCTCAGATGCTAGCTGCTGTGTTTGTTCCAGTGGTCCTGTGCTGTGTTACGTTACCACATGGCTAAATGCATAATTCAGACTAATTAATTTGCATATCAGACAGAGCGCTCATTTGGAATGCAAATACCTGCGCGCCCTGGTTAACCGCAAAACGTGAAAGGCAGCGATAAGCAGCCTGACATGACTTTCTATTCAGCCATTTCAGGCAGACAGGAGAAAGAGGAAAACGTGGGGAAGAGAATGAAATGAAAAATACACACCCGGCGCGGCATGTTAAAAGAGCCAGAGCAGGATTAGAGAGAGGGAGAAGACAGGAGAGTCACGGTACTCACACACACACACACAGACACACAAACACACACACACGCACGCGCACACACACTCTCACACGCACACACACACGCCTTTGTGCACAGAAATGGACACAGAGAAAAGAGGGGAGAATTTTTTTTTATGAAGAATGAACGAGGAGGGAGAGGAGAAATGATTGAAAGAAGAAATTAATTTCTAGGAATAATTCATGCTTACACAAAGAGAGCAGCCCTCCACCCATTGAGGAATCAAGAGTTATCACACAGGCCAGGCAGAGGTGGAAAGAAGACACTGTAGTTAGTCAGTCCTTCTACCCTCACCCCTAATTCCACACACACAGATAAATACAGAAAATGATAGCGGTGCATCCAAGACACAGTTTGATACAACAAAGGGACGTCGAAGCCTAAAATAAAGGCGTGATCAGCAGGTGCACCATCCAGAAACACCACTACCTCGGGAACAATGGAGCACACACCCCAACCATAGATGAGTCGAGGGGGAGGGAGAGAAAGAGGGAGAGAGGGAAAGAAAAGGAGAACGCCTTGTCTTTCTCTGTAGCCCCTCAGCCCCAGCCTCAGAGGTCATTTTCTGCAGTGCTGTGCCTCACACAGAGCGCTCCCCAATCACTCCCCACGTGAACAATACAATCAAGCCAGCCAGCGGAGCATCCACGGTCAATACCAGGACATTAAATGAACCAGACTCTTCCCAATCCTGCAGCTCTTCGGGCCAATACTAAATGGAGAATGGAACAGACAGTGGCTGAATCCGCTTTTCCCCCCCCGTTACAAATGGCTGTGAATGACAATACTTTGTCACGAGGCAGATTAGCAGAAAGAAAACACATCTATTCTATGTGTACTTGTTCCTTCCTGACTGAGTGATTGTCAGGAAGGAGATGGGAGACATTCACAATGCTCTGTAATGATTGCTTCATTTCAAAATGGGAAACACTGAAAACATTTCTAATGCTTTCAACATTGACTGTCAGGATAAGAGTCTATGGTATCTAGTGGATGGATAGAGAAGGAGAAAATGGACTCATCTTCCTCGTACGAGACAGTCAGGTCATTCAAACAGAGGTAATATCCTCATGTCATGCCTGTGTGTATTATTCATTATGTTTCTGCATGCAGTGTCTATGCAGTGTCTATGCAGTGTCTATGTAGTGTCTAAGCAGTGTCTATGCAGTGTCTATGTAGTGTCTATGCAGTGTCTGTGCAGTGTCTATATAGTGTCTATGCAGTGTCTATGCAGTGTCTATGTAGTGTCTATGTAGTGTCTATGTAGTGTCTAAGCAGTGTCTATGCAGTGTCTATGTAGTGTTTATGCAGTGTCTGTGCAGTGTCTATGTAGTGTCTATGCAGTGTCTATGCAGTGTCTATGTAGTGTCTATGCAGTGTCTATGTAGTGTCTATGTAGTGTCTATGCAGTGTCTATGTAGTCTCTATGTAGTGTCTTGCATGTGTGCCTATGTAGTGTATGTGTGTGCGTATGTGGTGTATGTGTGTGCGCATGCGTATGAGTGTGTGTTTTGCGTGCCTGGCTTTGTTCATGTGTGTGTGCTCTGTGCTGCTGGCACGGAGTGTGGCTTCACTGGAGAGGAAGATGGCATGGCTCCCTCCCTGGCAGAGCAGACCCTCTGTCCATAATGATGTTTAGGGAAATGTGGGCGCACGTGCCAAAAATCTGTTACATACCATTTGTTCAGGTCTCCTGTGGGTACCATCAGAAAGCAAATGAAAATGGGAAAGTCTGCTTGTGAGAGGAGAGCAAAAGAACAGGAGGAAGGAAATAAGATGGGCTGCTTCACTCCTTTACTAAACTAAAGGCAAAGGATGGGAAGTGTGAAGAACAGACGGTAAGAGGACAGAAGGACGGACAGTGAGTGACACTAGTGAGGTAGCATGACTGTTCACACCCTGATGAGATGATGAGATGGGGACTGACCATCACAGCTTCACCGCCATCATAGAAGTGGAGAGATGGATGTGTGTGTGTGTGTGTGTGTGTGTGTGTGTGTGTGTGTGTGTGTGTGTGTGTGTGTGTGTGTGTGTGTGTGTGTGTGTGTGTGTGTGTGTGTGTGTGTGTGTGTGTGTGTGCGTGCGTGCGTGCGTGCGTGCGTGCGTGCGTGCGTGCGTGCGTGCGTGAGAGGAATTTGAGGCTATATATCATAAAGCCCACTGAGAAAACCAGGTTTCCAATGGGATATTGTGTATTATAAACTTTGTGGGTAGAGCCTTGTCAGCTGATTGGCTGACAGCCATGGTATATCAGACTGTATAACACGGGTATGACAAAACATTTATTTATTTTTATTGCTCTAATTACATTGGTAACCAGTTTATAATAGCAATAAGGCACCTCTGGGGTTTGTGGTATATGGCCAATATACCACGGCTAAGGGTTGTATCCAGGCTCTCCGCGATGCGTAGTCCTAAGAACAGCCCTTAGCCGTGGTATATTTGCCATATACCACAAACCCCCTTGGGCCTTATTGCTTAATTATAAATACCTGTGTTATTATACAACCAACAATTCAAGACTCTCGATGAACAAACAGAGGGACCGAGGTTGAGAGAAAGATGGAACACATTGGAAAAGAGGCTGATCTAGAGTCCGTAAGTCAACAGGAAGGATCAAAACGACAGATTCATCTTCCCAAGGTGGACAGACAAGGTTCCAATACGAGAGTGTGACCCAACGTTTTCCCCCCGACACCCTCAACAACACCCTTATTTACTCAACCTCTGTCCGCTTAACATTCCAAGACATTATGTCTGAAGGACAGAGAGAGAGGGAGTGAGCGACAGAGAGAGGAGTTTAAAGGTGAGGAGAGGAGAGGAAGAAAGCTGAGTTCACTCCTAAAGCAATTCGAAGACAGATTTGGCCGGCAGATGGTGTTTGTTAAACCAACTGGTGTGGTGCATTAGGATGTCGGGAGCAGCATGCTACCCTGCTCCATCTAAAATAGCCACAGATGGAGGGGTACAGGGGAGGAAGGGGGAGGTCGAGGGGGGAGCGCCGGGGCCCGGCAAGCTGGTCAGGAAATAACGAGAGCAGCTAGCGAACGGAGGGGGAACAGATAATTAGCCCGACCATGGCCTCCAGTCACTCACTCATTCCACCGAGAGAGGAGAGGAAAAAGGGGGGGGGAGAAGAGAGGGAGAGAGGGGGAAGGTGTGATCTCTCAGGGTGTGCAGGTGAGAAGCTGCCATAGCTGGAGAGCAACCCCCCCCATCAACAGGGTGGAGACTCACATTCACCACAGATACACTCTCTCTCTCTCTGCCAGAGCGGGAGATCGGCCAGTAACATTGTGCCACAGTAAAGTATGCTACTTACCCTGCGCAATCTCCCCACAGTGTCCTCCTATAATATCATTCTATATTTCATAGCAGTCCTCTTTCCCCTCACCCTCCTAAGTTTGCCATATCCCTATATCTCCTCTCTCTCTAACAGTCCACTAACTGTCTCCTCTCTCTAACAGTCCACTAACTGTCTCCTCTCTCTAACAGTCCACTAACTCCCTCCTCTCTCTAACAGTCCACTAACTGTCTCCTCTCTCTAACAGTCCACTAACTCCCTCCTCTCTCTAACAGTCCACTAACTGTCTCCTCTCTCTCTAACAGTCCACTAACTGTCTCCTCTCTCTCTAACAGTCCACTAACTGTCTCATCTCTCTCTAACAGTCCACTAACTGTCTCCTCTCTCTCTAACAGTCCACTAACTCCCTCCTCTCTCTAACAGTCCACTAACTGTCTCCTCTCTCTCTAACAGTCCACTAACTGTCTCCTCTCTCTCTAACAGTCCACTAACTGTCTCCTCTCTCTCTAACAGTCCACTAACTGTCTCCTCTCTCTCTAACAGTCCACTAACTGTCTCCTCTCTCTCTAACAGTCCACTAACTCTCTCCTCTCTCTCTAACAGTCCACTAACTGTCTCCTCTCTCTCTAACAGTCCACTAACTGTCTCCTCTCTCTCTAACAGTCCACTAACTCCCTCCTCTCTCTCTAACAGTCCACCAACTCCCTCCTCTCTCTCTAACAGTCCACTAACTGTCACCTCTCTCTCTAACAGTCCACTAACTCCCTCCTCTCTCTCTCTAACAGTCCACTAACTCCCTCCTCTCTCTCAAACAGTCCACTAACTACCTCCTCTCTCTCTAACAGTCCACAAACTCCCTCCTCTCTCTCACAGTCCACTAACTGTTTCCTCTCTCTCTAACAGTCCACTAACTGTCTCCTCTCTCTCTAACAGTCCACTAACTGTCTCCTCTCTCTAACAGTCCACTAACTCCCTCCTCTCTCTAACAGTCCACTAACTGTCTCCTCTCTCTCTAACAGTCCACTAACTGTCTCCTCTCTCTCTAACAGTCCACTAACTGTCTCATCTCTCTCTAACAGTCCACTAACTGTCTCCTCTCTCTCTAACAGTCCACTAACTCCCCCCTCTCTCTAACAGTCCACTAACTGTCTCCTCTCTCTCTAACAGTCCACTAACTGTCTCCTCTCTCTCTAACAGTCCACTAACTGTCTCCTCTCTCTCTAACAGCCCACTAACTGTCTCCTCTCTCTCTAACAGTCCACTAACTGTCTCCTCTCTCTCTAACAGTCCACTAACTCTCTCCTCTCTCTCTAACAGTCCACTAACTGTCTCCTCTCTCTCTAACAGTCCACTAACTGTCTCCTCTCTCTCTAACAGTCCACTAACTCCCTCCTCTCTCTCTAACAGTCCACCAACTCCCTCCTCTCTCTCTAACAGTCCACTAACTGTCACCTCTCTCTCTAACAGTCCACTAACTCCCTCCTCTCTCTCTCTAACAGTCCACTAACTCCCTCCTCTCTCTCAAACAGTCCACTAACTACCTCCTCTCTCTCTAACAGTCCACAAACTCCCTCCTCTCTCTCTAACAGTCCACTAACTGTTTCCTCTCTCTCTAACAGTCCACTAACTCCCTCATCTCTCTCTAACAGTCCACTAACTCCCTCCTCTCTCTCTAACAGTCCACTAACTCCCTCCTCTCTCTAACAGTCCACTAACTCCCTCCTCTCTCTCTAACAGTCCACTAACTCCCTCCTTTCTCTCTCTAACAGTCCACTAACTCCCTCCTCTCTCTCTAACAGTCCACTAACTCCCTCCTCTCTCTCTAACAGTCCACTAACTGTCACCTCTCTCTCTAACAGTCCACTAACTGTCACCTCTCTCTCTAACAGTCCACTAACTCCCTCCTCTCTCTCTAACAGTCCACTAACTGTCACCTCTCTCTCTACCAGTCCACTAACTCCCTCCTCTCTCTCTCTAACAGTCCACTAACTCCCTCCTCTCTCTCAAACAGTCCACTAACTCCCTCCTCTCTCTCAAACAGTCCACTAACTCCCTCCTCTCTCTCTCTAACAGTCCACTAACTCCCTCCTCTCTCTCTAACAGTCCACTAACTCCCTCCTCTCTCTCTCTAACAGTCCACTAACTCCCTCCTCTCTCTCTAACAGTCCACTAACTGTCTCCTCTCTCCTCTCAACAATAGACAGCTTTCTACCTCAGAGGCTGTAAACCACGTGTTCTGCTGCTTACCTCGCTTCTCTGCTGAGACGACCGACCAGCCAGGAGGCAAACGCCGGAGATTGATTCTCCACCAATTAAGCCGACTGTCAGTGTGGGTGAGAAATCAGCCTGTCTGTAATTAGCTAGCTAGCTTCCCCTGGTCTGCCTGCCTACTGCTATACACCAGCTCATGAGAACAGATCTCAATAGGCAGGCAGACCAGGGAAGCTAGCTAGCTAATTACAGACAGGCTGATTTCTCACCCACACTTTCTATCTTGACTCTTGAGAGGAGGATGAAGTCAAGTTTAAATGTGGATGGAGAATCTGTTGGCCTGGTGCCAAATGGTAAATGAATGGTGAATGGTGAATGGTGAACGGGACACAATTCCCCCTGGAGATCAAAAACATGCATATTACATCTGAAATGTTCACTTTCCCTCGCAGAGAATTTTTAAAATAAAAAATGTGTAGCAATACAGTACTGTGGCTCATCTCATGTAGCCCATACACAGGACACTGTTACATTGGTCAGCATATGGCTACAGCCCAGGCCAACTGATTCCAAACAGATAGTAACCCCACAACCCCTTGCCTAGATCTTTGTCCTGCTCGTCTTTGACTTCCTACACATTTACTGAAGCAAACTGAGACGGCAATGGCAGTTGACTTGTTATTGACAGCCATCCATCTGTTGGGGGGGTATGGGTCACTTCTGTTGGGCTACTTCCTAGTGGTCCTTCAGTGACTGGTCCTAGCAGGGGAGGGTCAGTGGAGAGGGAGACCCCACTGAATGAAGTGCCCTAATGTCCAAGTGCAAACTCCTCCCTCTCTCACTCATCCCCAAACCTCTCCAACCCCCCCCTCTCCGTGCAGCCCGGCCCTCTCGTAGCGTGGGATGATGCGGCACCTCAGACGGCAACGCTCCGACGCAATAAATATTAATAACCCTAAACCCCCAAAGTGGAGCGAGAGGGAGAAAGAACCAACGCCACCCCAAAGTGGAGCGAGAGAGGGAGAAAGAACCACCACTCCAAAGTGGAGCGAGAGAGGGAGAAAGAACCAACGCCACCCCAAAGTGGAGCGAGAGAGGGAGAAAGAACCACCACCACCCCAAAGTGGAGCGAGAGAGAGAGAAAGAACCAACGCCACCCCAAAGTGGAGCGAGAGAGGGAGAAAGAACCACCACCACTCCAAAGTGGAGCGAGAGAGGGAGAAAGAACCACCACCACCCCAAAGTGGAGCGAGAGAGAGAGAAAGAACCAACGCCACCCCAAAGTGGAGCGAGAGAGGGAGAAAGAACCACCACCACTCCAAAGTGGAGCGAGAGAGGGAGAAAGAACCACCACCACCCCAAAGTGGAGCGAGAGAGGGAGAAAGAACCACCACCACCCCAAAGTGGAGCGAGAGAGGAAGAAAGAACCACCACCACCCCAAAGTGGAGCGAGAGAGGGAGAAAGAACCACCTCCACCCCAAAGTGGAGCGAGAGAGGGAGAAAGAACCACCACCACCCCAAAGTGGAGCGAGAGAGGGAGAAAGAACCACCACCACCCCAAAGTGGAGCAAGAGAGGAAGAAAGAACCACCACCACCCCAAAGTGGAGCGAGAGAGGGAGAAAGAACCACCCCAAAGTGGAGCGAGAGAGGGAGAAAGAACCACCACCACCCCAAAGTGGAGCGAGAGAGGAAGAAAGAACCACCACCACCCCAAAGTGGAGCGAGAGAGGGAGAAAGAACCACCTCCACCCCAAAGTGGAGCGAGAGAGGGAGAAAGAACCACCACCACCCCAAAGTGGAGCGAGAGAGGGAGAAAGAACCACCACCACCCCAAAGTGGAGCGAGAGAGGAAGAAAGAACCACCACCACCCCAAAGTGGAGCAAGAGAGGAAGAAAGAACCACCACCACCCCAAAGTGGAGCGAGAGAGGGAGAAAGAACCACCCCAAAGTGGAGCGAGAGAGGAAGAAAGAACCACCACCACCGCTCCCTCCCCGTCTCTCTCCACCTCCCTGTACCCCAGGAAACAAAGAGCAACCAACCGCCGCCATAATGCCCTTTCGCTTCCCATTGGCCTCGCGCCTGTCCAACCACTGTGCCCTCGCTCCCTTAACCCGCTTCCACTTGAACCCTCTCCTCTCCCCCTCCCTCCATTTCCCCCTCTCTCTATCTCTCTCCGTCCCTCCCCTGACTCCCCCCATTAAGGACCCAGTCGCCAGTCAGAGCGTGCTTTGTTAACCCCTTCCCTGACATCCATTTCATTACGTCGGGGGTCAACAGCTGATTAAAATACAGCCGAGGCGCCTCTCTACAGATGACCTACGACCCCAGCCAAACCCCGCTTAATTTGGTCTGGCTGGGCCAATCAGAGGGCTTGAGGGATGGGACTGGGCTAGGAGGGGTGGGGGGCCCTCCTCTGTTTCCATGGCAACAGGGCCCTGCTGCTGGGTTTGCAGTGCGGAGCAGAAGTCTCAGCAGGGGGGAGGAGGATAGAGGAGGAGGGAGAGAGAAAGAGAGAGCAGACAATGGAGGAGGAAGAGAGGATGGGAAGAGGACAAAGAGGCAGCAAGGCCAGCAGAGGGAGAGTGTGAGTGCGTTTGTATTGTCTGTGAGTCTAGTCTGTGTGTGTATGTGAGCGTGTGTGTATGCAGCACACTTTGTCACAGTAGTCATTGTGTAAGTGGAGGCTGTCGCTTTGTGCCCAGAAACACAGCCAACAATAGCAAACGCTAGAGTAAAATAAACAGGTTGCATTGTCTCAGACACGTGACTGGGGGGACATTAGTGGCAAATGGCCTCCTTTCAGCCGAGACGAGACACAACGAGACGAGCTCCGCTCACAGATGATATGATTGTCATGGTAGATGAGACATGAACCGGAGAATAAATTAGACCCCACTCCACAACCAATCGACGCAAATGTCAAACTTCACAGTTGGAGAAAACACACGAACCCAGTAAATGTGTGTTTCAAAACACTGCCACTGTTTTCAGCAAACAGCAGAGAAGCTAACAATGCAATATAACATGTAGCAGGTGATAATGTTCTGTTAAAAGGGGAAATGAAATGATGATTTCCCTTTTTATATGTCTGGAACACCTCCAAATCTTCCTGTTCTTCAGGACAGACAGGCAGACAGACAGACAGACAGACAGACAGACAGACAGACAGACAGACAGACAGACAGACAGACAGACAGACAGACAGACAGACAGACAGACAGACAGACAGACAGACAGACAGACAGACAGACAGACAGATAGATAGACAGACAGACAGATAGATAGATAGATAGATAGATAGATAGATAGATAGATAGATAGATAGATAGATAGATAGATAGATAGATAATTTGGTATAAAGCAGACCGAACTCACTCTATGAAATTAATCATTACAGGAACATTTTACATTTGGCTAGAAATTCAAAAGGACATTATCTTAACAGAGACAAATGTCTTCCTGTGTGCTACCTACAGTATATCCCCCCACTAGAATCCCCATACTTTAATGAAGACAGCTTCTCCATCCTGGAGGGGGAAATCAATCATTTCCAGGCCCAGGGACATGTACTAGTCTGTGGCGACCTAAATGCCAGAACCGGACAAGAACCTGACACCCTCAGCACACAGGGGGACAAACACCTGCCTGCAGGTGACAGCATTCCCTCCCCCATATGCCCCCCTAGGCACAACTATGACAACATAACCAACAAAAACGGATCTCAACTCCTGCAGCTCTGTCGCATGCTGGGTATGTACATAGTCAATGGTAGGCTTCGAGGGGTGACAGCATTCCCTCCCCCATATGCCCCCCTAGGCACAACTATGACAACATAACCAACAAAAACGGATCTCAACTCCTGCAGCTCTGTCGCATGCTGGGTATGTACATAGTCAATGGTAGGCTTCGAGGGGTGACAGCATTCCTTCCCCCATATGCCCCCCTAGGCACAACTATGACAACATAACCAACAAAAACGGATCTCAACTCCTGCAGCTCTGTCGCATGCTGGGTATGTACATAGTCAATGGTAGGCTTCGAGGGGACTCCTACGGTAGGTACACTGATAGCTCATATCTTGGCAGTAGTACTGTAGACTACTTTATCACTGTCCTCAACCCAGAGTGTCTCAGATTGTTCACAGTCAGCCCACTGACACCCCTATCAGATCACAGCAAAATCACAGTCTACTTGAATAGAGCAATACTCAATCATGAGGCATCAAAGCCTAAGGAACTGAGTAACATTAAGAAAAGCTATAGATGGTAGGAATGCAGTTGGGAAACCTACCAAAAACCAATTAGGCAACAACAAATTCAATCCCTTTTAGACAATTTCCTGGGTAAAACGTTCCACTGTAATAGTGAAGGTGTAAACTTGGCAGTAGAAAATCTTAACAGTATATTTGACCTCTCAGCTTCCCTATCAAATCTAAAAATCTCAAATAGAAAACCGAAGAAGAAAATGAACAACAATGACAAATGGTTTGATGAATAATGCAAATACACAGACAACAAATTCCAATTGGCTACACGTTAAAAACATTTTTGACCCCCTTTTCTCCCCAATTTCGTGGTATCCAATTGATTGTAGTTACTATCTTGTCTCATCGCTACAACTCCCGTACGGGCTCAGGAGAGACAAAGGTCGAAAGCCATGCGTCCTCCGAAACACAACCCAACCAAGCCGCACTGCTTCTTAACACAGCGCGCATCCAACCCAGAAGCCAGCCGCACCAAGGTGTCGGAGGAAACACCGTGCACCTGGCGACCTAGTTAGCGTGCACTGCACCCGGCCCGCCACAGGAGTCGCAAGTGCGCAATGAGAAAAGGATATCCCTACCGGCCAAACCCTCCCTAACCCGGACGACGCTAGGCCAATTGTGTGTCGCCCCACGGACTTCCCGGTCACGGCCGGCTGCGACAGAGCCTGGGCGCGAACCCAGAGTCTCTGATGGCATGAGTCTCAGAGACCCAGCGCTAGCTAGTAAAACTGCAGTAAAAAGCAGTAAAACTCTAACATCATCCTTGGCTCTGGTATCTTCCCCAATATTTGGAACCAAGGACTGATCACCCTAATCCACAAAAGTGGAGACAAATTTGACCCCAATAACTACCGTGGGATATGCGTCAACAGTAACCTTGGGGAAATCCTCTGCATTATCATTAACAGCAGACTCGTACATTTCCTCCATTAAAACAAGGTACTGAGCAAATGTCAAATTGGCTTTTTACCAAATTACTGTACAACAGACCATATATTCACCCTGCACACCCCAATTGACAACCAAACAAACCAAAACAAAGGCAAAGACTTCTATGCTTTGTTGATTTAAAAAAAAAAGCCTTCGACTTTCGATGATCTGGTGCTTCTGTCACCAACCAAGGAGGGCCTACAGCAGCACCTAGATATTCTGCACAGATTCTGCCAGACCTGGGCCCTGACAGTAGATCTCAGTAAGACCAAAATAATGGTGTTCCAAAAAAGATCCAGGCGCCAGGACCACAAATATAAATTCCATCTAGACATCACTGTGAAGGCAAGAAGGGCATTCTATGCCATCAAAAGGAACATAAAATTCAACATACCAATTAGGATCTGGCTAAAAATACTTTAATCGGTCATTGAGCCCATTGACCTTTATGGTTGTGAGGTCTGGGGTCCGCTCACCAACCAAGACTTCACAAAATGGAACAAACACCAAATTGAGACTCTGCATGCAGAATTCTGCACAAATATCCTCAGTGTACAACGTAGAACACCAAATAATGCATGCAGAGCAGAATTAGGCCGATACCCACTAATTATCAAAATCCAGAAAAGAGCCGTTAAATTCTACAACCACCTAAAAGGAAGTGATTCCCAAACCTTCCATAACAAAGCCATCACCTACAGAGAGATGAACCTGGAGAAGATTCCCCTAAGCAAGCGGGTCCTGGGGTTCTGTTCACAAACACAAACAGACCCCACAGAGCCCCAGGACAGCAGCACAATTAGACCCAACCAAATCATGAGAAAACAAAAAGATCATTACTTGACACATTGGAAAGAATTAACAAAAAAAACAGAGCAAACTAGAATGCTATTTGGCCCTAAACAGAGAGTACACAGTGGCAGAATACCTGACCACTGTGACTGACCCAAACTTGAGGAAAACTTTGACAATGTACAGACTCAGTGAGCATAGCATTGCTATTGAGAAAGGCCGCCATGGGGGAAAAATGGCTCTCAAGAGAAGACAGGCTATGTGCATTGAGCTGCACTTCCTAACCTCCTGCCCAATGTATGACCATATTAGAGACATATTTCTCTCAGATTACACAGATCCGCAAAGAATTCAAAAACAAATCCAATTTTGATAAACTCCCATATCTACTGGGTGAAATTCCACAGTGTGCCATCACAGCAGCAAGATTTGTGACCTGTTGCCGCAAGTAAAGGGCAACCAGTGAAGAACAATCACCGTTGTAAATACAACCCATATTTAATGCTTATTTATTTCCCCTTGTGTACTTTAATCATTTGTACATTGTTACAACACTGTATATATATATATATAATATGACATTTCTAATGTCTTTATTGTTTTGAAACTTCTGTATGTTAAATGTTTACTGTTAATTTTTATTGTTTATTTCACTTTTATATATTATCTACCTCACTTGCTTTGGCAATGTTAACACGTTTCCCATGCCAATAAAGCCCCTTGAATGAAATAGATAGATAGATATACATTTACATTTAAGTCATTTAGCAGACGCTCTTATCCAGAGCGACTTACAAATTGGTGCATTCACCTTATGACATCCAGTGGAACAACCACTTTACAATAGTGCATCTAAATATTTTAAGGGGGGGGGGTGAGAAGGATTACTTTATCCTATCCTAGGTATTCCTTAAAGAGGTGGGGTTTCAGGTGTCTCCGGAAGGTGGTGATTGACTCCGCTGTCCTGGCGTCGTGAGGGAGTTTGTTCCACCATTGGGGAGCCAGAGCAGCGAACAGTTTTGACTGAGCTGAGCGGGAACTGTACTTCCTCAGTGGTAGGGAGGCGAGCAGGCCAGAGGTGGATGAACGCAGTGCCCTTATTTGGGTGTAGGGCCTGATCAGAGCCTGGAGGTACTGAGGTGCCGTTCCCCTCACAGCTCCGTAGGCAAGCACCATGGTCTTGTAGCGGATGCGAGCTTCAACTGGAAGCCAGTGGAGAGAGCGGAGGAGCGGGGTGACGTGAGAGAACTTGGGAAGGTTGAACACTAGACGGGCTGCGGCGTTCTGGATGAGTTGTAGGGGTTTAATGGCACAGGCAGGGAGCCCAGCCAACAGCGAGTTGCAGTAATCCAGACGGGAGATGACAAGTGCCTGGATTAGGACCTGCGCCGCTTCCTGTGTGAGGCAGGGTCGTACTCTGCGGATGTTGTAGAGCATGAACCTACAGGAACGGGCCACCGCCTTGATGTTAGTTGAGAACGACAGTTTGTTGTCCAGGATCACGCCAAGGTTCTTAGCGCTCTGGGAGGAGGACACAATGGAGTTGTCAACCGTGATGGCGAGATCATGGAACGGGCAGTCCTTCCCGGGAGGAAGAGCAGCTCCGTCTTGCCGAAGTTCAGCTTGAGGTGGTGATCCGTCATCCACACTGATATGTCTGCCAGACATGCAGAGATGCGATTCGCCACCTGGTCATCAGAAGGGGGAAAGGAGAAGATTAATTGTGTGTCGTCTGCATAGCAATGATAGGAGAGACCATGTGAGGTTATGACAGAGCCAAGTGACTTGGTGTATAGCGAGAATAGGAGAGGGCCTAGAACAGAGCCCTGGGGGACACCAGTGGTGAGAGCGCGTGGTGAGGAGACAGATTCTCGCCACGCCACCTGGTAGGAGCGACCTGTCAGGTAGGACGCAATCCAAGCGTGGGCCGCGCCGGAGATGCCCAACTCGGAGAGGGTGGAGAGGAGGATCTGATGGTTCACAGTATCGAAGGCAGCCGATAGGTCTAGAAGGATGAGAGCAGAGGAGAGAGAGTTAGCTTTAGCGGTGCGGAGCGCCTCCGTGATACAGAGAAGAGCAGTCTCAGTTGAATGACTAGTCTTGAAACCTGACTGATTTGGATCAAGAAGGTCATTCTGAGAGAGATAGCGGGAGAGCTGACCAAGGACGGCACGTTCAAGAGTTTTGGAGAGAAAAGAAAGAAGGGATACTGGTCTGTAGTTGTTGACATCGGAGGGATCGAGTGTAGGTTTTTTTCAGAAGGGGTGCAACTCTCGCTCTCTTGAAGACGGAAGGGACGTAGCCAGCGGTCAGGGATAAGTTGATGAGCGAGGTGAGGTAAGGGAGAAGGTCTCCGGAAATGGTCTGGAGAAGAGAGGAGGGGATAGGGTCGAGCGGGCAGGTTGTTGGGCGGCCGGCCGTCACAAGACGCGAGATTTCATCTGGAGAGAGAGGGGAGAAAGAGGTCAGAGCACAGGGTAGGGCAGTGTGAGCAGAACCAGCGGTGTTGTTTGACTTAGCAAACGAGGATCGGATGTCGTCGATCTTCTTTTCAAAATGGTTGACGAAGTCATCTGCAGAGAGGGAGGAGGGGGGGGAGGGGGAGGAGGATTCAGGAGGGAGGAGAATGTGGCAAAGAGCTTCCTAGGGTTAGAGGCAGATGCTTGGAATTTAGAGTGGTAGAAAGTGGCTTTAGCAGCAGAGACAGAGGAGGAAAATGTAGAGAGGAGGGAGTGAAAGGATGCCAGGTCCGCAGGGAGGCGAGTTTTCCTCCATTTCCGCTCGGCCTTCCGGAGCCCTGTTCTGTGAGCTCGCATTGAGTAGTCAAGCCACGGAGCGGGAGGGGAGGACCGAGCCGGCCTGGAAGATAGGGGACATAGAGAGTCAAAGGATGCAGAAAGGGAGGAGAGGAGGATTGAGGAGGCAGAATCAGGAGATAGGTTGGAGAAGGTTTGAGCAGAGGGAAGAGATGATAGGATGGAAGAGGAGAGAGTAGCGGGGGAGAGAGAGCGAAGGTTGGGACGGCGCGATACCATCCGAGTAGGGGCAGTGTGGGAAGTGTTGGATGAGAGCGAGAGGGAAAAGGATACAAGGTAGTGGTCGGAGACTTGGAGGGGAGTTGCAATGAGGTTAGTGGAAGAACAGCATCTAGTAAAGATGAGGTCGAGCGTATTGCCTGCCTTGTGAGTAGGGGGGGAAGGTGAGAGGGTGAGGTCAAAAGAGGAGAGGAGTGGAAAGAAGGAGGCAGAGAGGAATGAGTCAAAGGTAGACGTAGGGAGGTTAAAGTCGCCCAGAACTGTGAGAGGTGAGCCGTCCTCAGGAAAGGAGCTTATCAAGGCATCAAGCTCATTGATGAACTCTCCGAGGGGACCTGGAGGGCGATAAATGATAAGGATGTTAAGCTTGAAAGGGCTGGTAACTGTGACAGCATGAAATTCAAAGGAGGCGATAGACAGATGGGTAAGGGGAGAAAGAGAGAATGACCACATGGGAGAGATAAGGATCCCTATGCCACCACCCCGCTGACCAGAAGCTCTCGGGGTGTGCGAGAACACGTGGGCGGACGAAGAGAGAGCAGTAGGAGTAGCAGTGTTATCTGTGGTGATCCATGTTTCTGTCAGTGCCAAGAAGTCGAGGGACTGGAGGGAGGCATAGGCTGAGATGAACTCTGCCTTGTTGGCTGCAGATCGGCAGTTCCAGAGGCTACCGGAGACCTGGAACTCCACGTGGGTCGTGCGCGCTGGGACCACCAGATTAGGGTGGCAGCGGCCACGCGGTGTGGAGCGTTTGTATGGTCTGTGCAGAGAGGAGAGAACAGGGATAGACAGACACATAGTTGACAGGCTACAGAAGAGGCTACGCTAATGCAAGGAGATTGGAATGACAAGTGGACTACACGTCTCGAATGTTCAGAAAGTTAAGCTTACGTAGCAAGAATCTTATTGACTAAAATTATTAAAAATGATAGCTAGATAGATAGATAGATAGATAGATAGATAGATAGATAGATAGATAGATAGATAGTTTTTAGGAAAACAGTCGGGGCCTCAACTTACTATGAATAGTAACAATAGTATAATACACCAGGTAGTGGTAGCAGTTGTGTGGTAAAGGAGACACTGACAGCAGCCAATAGAAGGCCTCTCCTGCAGTGGCTGCTGGGCAGTGGAACCTGGCTGCATGTGTAAATGGGGCTCATTTGGGTGAGAGACTGGGCCTCTATGGAAGGGGTAGAGGAATGGGCAATGGGATGGAGGGACATGGGGGGAGAGAGGGAGGAGAGGGTGTCCCCTGGTCGGCTGTGTTATTAGGCTGCCATTAGGAGAGGAGGGGCTGCAGGATCTCAGCTCCATAAAGGAACAAATCCATCCCATATGCTGCACTTCCTCCTCCACCTCCACTTCCTCCTCCACCTCCACTTCCTCCTCCACCTCCACTTCCTCCTCCACCTCCTCCACATCCTCCTCTTCCCTGGGAGTGTGCTCCCTATTGCACCGGCTTTCCCAGACAACTCAACTCCGGCCTGACGACACCTAGCCAGCTCTACACCCTGGGAAGCAGTATGGGGCTCTGTTAGCCTGATGAATAGCCCAATGGGGGTCAGGTACTGTAGAAAAGGAGGGAATGGAGTGATGGGGTAGACAAACTGAGAGAAAATGTGTGTGTTGGCAGCAACTAAACATACGCTTGTTTCTATTGAAGAAACATATAAAGCGTTGAAAATGGAACTACGTTCATAACTAACCAGAAACCAGATGTAGTGTTTAGTTCCAAGCTTATTTCAGTCACGTCTCAACTATGTCTGCTCTGTGCCTCCCGAGTGGCGCAGTGGTCTAAGGCACTGCATCGCAGTGCTAGCTGTGCCACTAGAGATTCTAATATATAATATAATAATATATGCCATTTAGCAGACGCTTTTATCCAAAGCGACTTACAGTCATGTGTGCATACATTCTACGTATGGGTGGTCCCGGGAATCGAACCCACTACCCTGGCGTTACAAGCGCCATGCTCTACCAACTGAGCTACAGAAGGACCACTAGATTCGAGTCCAGGCTCTGTCACAGCCTGCCGCGACCGGGAGACCCATGGGACGGCGCACAATTGGCCCAGCGTTGTCCGGGTTATGGGAGGGCTTGGCCGGCAGGGATGTCCTTGTCCCATCGCGCACTAGCGACT